>NW_009920428.1:17187-35000 GCF_000696875.1 Nestor notabilis | reverse complement strand
AAACGGAGAAAGAAACACTGTCATTTTTTTAGAAATAGAAATGTTATTTATTAGTATCTTACTGATGTAAAAGGCACAGATTGGAACAGACATCCCACTGGTCGGTCGCATTCTTAGGGGAAACTGAGAATATACTAACTGCTACTAGTTAAGCAAAGGAGGATGTCAAGACATAAGTATTACACATACTCTACCTGTGGATGAAGAAAGCAATTCAGTACAGGTCTCAAAGAGCCATTGTATAAGTTCAGCAAACTGAACTGACAACACTTGCAGCAGTGTTATAACATCAGATAATCTAGCTGGATATTCTACCAATTAAGTGGCAATTTCAAAACAATTTTAAAGGAAAAAGGGGTGTCATGGTTTAAGCACAGCTGGTAACTCAGAACTATGCAGCCGCTCGCTCACTCCCCCGCTTCTTTCCTCCCCCTGCTCCCAGCGGGATGGGGAGGAGAATCAAAAGAATGTGACTCCCACAGGTTGAGATAAGAGCAGTTCAGTAACTAAGGTGTAATACAAACCACTATTGCTAGCAACAATAATAATAATGATAACGGAAATAACAAGGGCAAAGGATACAATTGCTCACCACCCGCCGACAGACCCGGGCAGCGATCTGGATCTTCCGGGTAGCTCCCCCCAGTTTCTATACTGGGCATGACGTGCTGTGGTATGGAATACCCCTTTGGCCAGCTTGGGTCAGGTGTCCTGCCTCTGCTTCCTCCCGGCTTCCTCTGCTCTGTGGCAGAGCATGAGACTGAGAAAGTCCTTGGTCAGAGTAAACATTACTTAGCAACAACTAAAAACATCGGTGTTATCGGTGTTGTTCCCAGGCTGAAAGTCAAAAGCACAGCACTGCACTAGCTGTTATGGAGAAAAATGACTGCTGTAGCTGAACCCAGGACAACGGGTAAGATTTCTTATTACTTCTTCCCTTCCATCTACCTTTCTCTCATACCCCTCCTTTTAAATGCAGCATTTGTGAAGAAGAAACTGAAAGAAAGCAGCAATGAAAACACAAAAAAATTTGAAGGGAGATGAAGATAGAATATTATCAGACAGACATCAAATACTGGAACTTTAAAAGAAGGAATACATTTTAGAAGAGGAGCAATAATGTGAAAAGGGAGAATGAAACATTGAAAAAAAATGTACCAAGTTTTTTTTTTTTAATGGAGACCTGAGTTTTCAACTAAAGAAGATTTTCACCTAAAAATGGGCTTTCTGATGAAAGTTTAGCTTTCCCAATGTTAAGTCAACTATTTTCAATTGAAAATACTTCCAGGATACCATATGGTTGTAATTTATTTTCTCACAGTCCATGAAACAGTGTATGTGATGAGTGCCATAACAAACTTTTCCATCTATCAAGGGAATAGATGGCGCAGCTTCATTGTGATTTCAATAAATACCTCAGCCCAAAGAAGAAAAATGGAAGCACACCTGCTTGGAATTTCCTTCAAGACATCAAAGCAACACCTCGAAATCATAACATTTGATTTTTCTGCTGAAGTTTTAGTGAAAAAGATCTTAGCTTTGATAAAAGAAAATTTCACCAAAAAAGTATGTGTTTTGTCAGATTATCAAGAAATTATGCTCAAGGTAGGACGGGTCAAACTGCAGGTCTGGGGTCTTTCAACATCTTGATAATACTTTTTATTATTTTTTAAATAATTGGTTACAGTGAACTACCTCCACAGCAACAAGGAAACTGTACTGAAGGTAGCATGTTGCATACTTATAGGTGATTACACTATAAACCTTTACCGAAGAAAGGAAGAAGTTTCTGCAAAAGACCAGGAGCAGAGAAGTATGATACTAGACTAGATCTAGATATTAGAAAGGGCAAACTTAGAAGGCTTTTCAAAATAAAGGCATATTCTTGTGCACCAGGAGAACACTGGAATTACTTCAAAGAAAGAAATTTCAGGACTTCACAGCATAACACATCATCAACACGTCTTATATTTTTGTAGAAAGATTTCTATAACTGGTTAGTAACTGAAACTTTAAGCACTAAAGCAAAAATCACTTTCAAGAAGAGAGCTTAAAAAGAAAAATGTGTATTTCTTATACTGTTGGTCGAAACATACTAGAACTTATAAATCAGATTTTATGTTAACCTCCAAAAATTATTTCATGAAATAAAAATACTTTTCAGCAATATCTTGTAAAAAGAGAGAACATTGCTGGCTACTAGTTCTCAGCATTCTGACTGTAAGGAGGCGGCTCACATAATGATGCTGAGAAGACAATGCATTAGTTGCCACTCCTGCTGTAATGTGTGCATGAATATTGTCTACATATTACCTCCATCTCCTTCTTCCATCTCACCTTCACAAATATGGCCTGAAAGTCTAACTCCCCAGACTGGTATGTTCACCTGTATGTAAAAGAATGACTGACTGAACACTAAAGCTGCAACAGCAGGTTCTGCTTCACCTGCAGTGCCATTTTAAAACTGTATGAGTGAAGGAGTTTGTCATCCAGGCTAGCTGCCTTCCACCTCTCATGGCTCTTCATAAAAGGAAGGCTGAATGGCTCTTCTGAATCATCAGTTTTCGTGTACATTATGACATTCAGATAAGGATCCATTAGTGATAGTGCACCAAGCTAAAAACTGCGTTCATTCAGGAACTATTACAGGTTTTCCCTGGTCAATATCTGTCCTGGGTTCAGCTACAGCAGTCATTTTTTCTCCTTCTTAGTAGCTGGTGCAGTGCTGTGGTTTTGACTTTCAGCCTGGGAACAACGCCGATAACACCGATGTTTTTAGTTGTTGCTCAGTAATGTTTACTCTGACCAAGGACTTTCTCAGTCTCATGCTCTGCCACAGAGAAGGGGAAGCCGGGAGGAAGCAGAGGCAGGACACCTGACCCAAACTGGCCAAAGGGGGATTCCATACCACAGCACGTCATGCCCAGTGTATGAAATGGGGGGAGTTACCCGGAAGACCCAGATAGCTGGCCCAGGTCTGTCGGCAGGTGGTGAGCAATTGTATCCTTTGCCCTTGTTATTTCCGTTATCATTATTATTGTTGTTGGTAGCAGTAGTGGTTTTATATTACACCTTAGTTACTGAACTGCTCTTATCTCAACCTGTGGGAGTCACATTCTTTTGATTCTCCTCCCCATCCCGCTGGGAGCAGGGGGAGGAAAGAAGCGGGGGAGTGAGCGAGTGGCTGCGGGGGTCCGAGTTACTTGGGCTTAAACCACAACAATACCACAAAATAGAGGAGGAAGAATACGAGTGGTAATTGTTTAAACAAATTGGCTTTTACTCCTTCCTGCATCTGTATCAGAGCTTTCAAACTGCTACTTAAATAAGCATTCTCCATGACTTCAGAATCCAGTAAGGCACATGTATTGTCAGCCTGCTTACACACCTTCAAACTGGCTGACGATTTTGATTATGCCTTTAAGATATTTTATTTAATGCAATCACTTAGTATGTTTTCAAAAAGTAATATTGTTCTACTCTGTGGGTATTTCTGTGTTTATTATAAACAATAAAAGATCTTTTTCCTTTGGTGTTTTTGTGCATGGTTTCAAGTGGAATAGAAGTAGAAACAGAAAGGAATTCATGTTCTGTGTATAGAGCTAGGGTTGAATTAGGGACATCAGGACAAGATTCTGCTGTCTGCCTTTAATAAATGGGAAAGTCAGGTTTAAAAGTGCTTGTCTTGCTAACAGCTTCAGGAAAATGTATGACTAATATTTCATATTGTTGAATTCTCTTTATCAAGTTCTTGCAGGTTTAACATTGTATTGCCTTGTCAGCATTCTGTTTGGTTTTCTACAGCTACTTAAGTACGTATAATATTGTCAAACCCCTTCTATATATCAATTTAAACAAAAAATAACTAACTCAATGTTTAAATGGAGCTCAAAAATGTTTAATTGGAGCAAACTATGAGGTCTTGTACTGACTTTGGCTGGGATAGAGTTTATTTTCTTCATAGGAGCTAGCATGAGGCTATGTTTTGGATTTGTGCTGAAAACAGTGTTGATAACACAGGGATGCTTTTGTTACTGTTGAGCAGTGCTTACTCAGAGTCAAGGCATTTTCTTCCTCTCCCACCAGTGAGTAGCCAGGGGGTGCACAAGACGCTGGGAGGGGACACAGCCAAGACAGCTGACCCCAACTGCCCAGAGGGGTGTCCCATACCATATGACAACATGTTCAGCATATAAAGTTGGGGGAAGAAGAAGGAAGGGGGGACATTCAGAGTTATGGGGTTTGTCTTCCTGAGTAGCCATTATATAGGATGTGGGACACAGCCAAGACAGCTGACCCCAACTGCCCAGAGGGGTGTCCCATACCATATGACAACATGTTCAGCATATAAAGTTGGGGGAAGAAGAAGGAAGGGGGGACATTCAGAGTTATGGGGTTTGTCTTCCTGAGTAGCCATTATATAGGATGTAGTCCTGCTTTCCTGGGGATGGCTGAACACCTGCCTGCCTGAGGGAAGTGGTGAATGAATTTGTTTTTCTTTGCTTGTGTGTGTCGCTTTTGCTTTGTTTATTGAACTGTATTTATCTCCACCCACAAGATTTCTTTCACCCTTCCAGTGTTCTCCCCCATCCCATCATGGAGTAGTGAGTGAGCAGCTGTGTGCTGCTTAGTTGCTGGCTGGGGTTAAACCATGACAGGCCTTTGAAGTTAAAAATAAAATATTATCCTTTGACTGCCTGTACTGTTCACCTATTTATTTATTTCTGAAAAGGAAAAAATTAATATTAGTTTCTGTGGTTTTATTGCTCTTCTGCTGGCACTCCCCTACATACAGTTTATTATCACTTCCACGTAATAGCCTGCCATTAACTGTAGACATGATCAGCTTCTAGTTTGCAGTTAAACAGTTCCAAAAAATGCAAAATGAACCAATTTACCATAATATTTTAGACTGCAGCACCTTTCCTGGTGACATTATCTTTTATTTTATAGTACTGTTACTGGATGCAATATTAATCAAAAATATGTGCTACAACAATTGAGATCAAAGAATCTGTGTGCTGAATCCACACAGATTTCAGAAGGCTGATTAGTCTTCTATGCACATTAATACCAATAGCACAACTGACTGTACTCTACTCTTTTCTCTCTTCTCTTCTCTTCTCTTCTCTTCTCTTCTCTTCTCTTCTCTTCTCCACTCAGACTTTGTTATGTGATTTTTTTTCAGATTCCAGAGAGCTTATATGAGAAAGAGCTTGTTGTGAAAACTTACCTTTTGTTGACATAGTCAGGATTGATTGATTGATGGTGCTCCCAGTTGTAATCATCTCATAAATAAATCAGTGCTTATGAGAAACTACGTCTGTCAATAGTGAAAGATTTTCTTATTTTCCTGGAGGTATGCAAGAGAAGAACAGATATAGTTTGATTATTTTTTTACTAGTTGTTAAAATAAATTGATTTGACAAACTCAGCACTTCTATTTCAACCCCAAAGAAGATCATTGTTTCTGTGACTAGAAAATCCTCCTCAGAGTACTTAGGTCCAGAATAAAAGCCTTCAAAGAGATTGATTGTTGGTCATAGTCAAATTTCAAAATTATGCAGATATTATCAATTTCAAAACATCAGTTCTATAGCCACATAAATGACCTCTCTGGGGGGAATGGGACAGGCCCCTGCTCTACCAGCCTAGGGATCCCTCATGGCTCGCAGCCTTGGAAACAACCAGCCCTCACAGCACCCTGAAACTGAATCAGAGGACTGCTGTTAATATTTCTGGTATTTTTTTCACTAGTAATATTAAAGAAAACCCAAACAATCAGCATTATTTTCCAGTGTAATTTATCAGTAGTCCAACATCATTTGCTTGCTGTTTCAAGGAAACTTGACAGTGGTCACAGAAACTTGGCACCAAATTCTTGGCATCTTTTTGAGCAGTCAAACATAACAGTGAAGAGGTTACATTTCAAAGATGTTTAAGAGGATTTATAGCTTAGCAGCTGGGTTCTGAACATTTGTCCTTATTAATATTTAGGTTATGTTTTCTGCTAAGAGCTCCCACAGTAAACACACACATAAAATTTCTGTCTGAAGGATATACTCCATATATTTCACCAGCCATAACTGGGTATGCATATTAGGAAACGGGATATGTTTTGTAAATTTGCAACAGAACTGGCAACTTATGTAACTGTGGATCAGGACTGATGTATTCTGTTATATTTTCTTTAAGGACTGGATCTTCAAATTTCTGATAATATTACCTTATTTTTCTCACCTGTTTTTCAAAACCCCAGGTCAGCAACAACACAGTCCACAGAAGTGTATTTGCATTCTGAAGAAACACTACCAACAAGGCAGGTAGTATTTTCGTGGCTAAGAACTATTATTATAGTAGCAATTTTTCCTCTTAATTCTTGCTGTATGGGAACTAAGATATCAATAATTAATTCTGCTTTTTTCTAAAACATATGGCCCTTTCTGAACCTCAGTTATCACAGTGGCCAGGTTTAGAAAAATATGTCTAACCCTACAGAACTAACTGTGCATCAGTGTAGAATTGAGAGAGAAAAGCAACTGGAAGTGGGTATTATTCTGTTCTATCACTAGAAATGGAATTATTTAAAACTTTTTTAAAGCATTTTACACCATGTTAATCACCTAAAAGATACATACAAGGGAAGCGTGGTAAAATATTTTAGCTTAGTGCTGGTGACATAAACTAGTCTGTTTCAGAAGTACCTATGACTCTCTTCTAAAGCAAGAAATTACCCAAGATTCAGGGCCCCACAGGTTGTTTTTCTGAAGAGAAAATGAAAGAATCTGGTATCTCTGATATAAATCCCTTTTTTAAAAATATATCTAAAATCCTCTGGAACCTAGAAAGAGGAAACTGTATCTTTGCTAACAAGTTCAAGCTCTTTTCAACTTGAACTTGACAGGCATTTATGTCTAGCTTTTTTCTTTCCTCAGTCATGCTCCTGGCAATTCAGACATTTCCCTGATACATTCCAAGATGCTTTGTCTTTCCACACCATGGAACAGCTGCATAAATACTGGCCAACAAAAGTTTCGGCTTGTTTTGTTTTTTTCCTTTTGATTCACTGTTAGATTATGACCTGCAATTATCTTTGGAACAGGATCATCAGGCTTTATTAGTTTCTTACAACTGTCATAAATGAAAACAATAATACCAGTCAGTCCATAAGCAGTTCCATTAAATCAAGAACATTTTTACATCACTAAAAACAAAAACTTCAATAAAGAAAAGACAGTTTTGTTGTTATACTATTGTTTTTGCAGACTAAATTTAAGCAAAATATTATCATGAAAGAAAGGTTGCAATACATAAGCACTGAATTTCATAGTAATCTTCCCTCAAAATGCACCTATGTCTCACTAAAACAGTTTACTCTTATCTTGGCTGATTGCACACGCATTGTGCATGTGTAATCATTTGACATAATGGAGAGCCTGACATACCATTGGACTTGCCAGCATTCAATACGGTAGTCAACAACAATACACGTAGGAATATTTCACCTGAGTTGCTGAATTTGTGGAGTCCTATAAGGAGATTGTGCAAAAGAAGAGGAAAGCCATAGATCAATACAGAAGTAAAGATAGGACTGATTAATAAGAGATTAATTCAGTAGGAAACAAAGGCAAGCTCTGCGTACAAGACAAAAGCAAAAGCATGCTGATTTTATCTTCACAGTTACTTTGTGTCTTATCATCTTGATGACTCAGACACTAATATGTTTATCCTCATAAAACCCCAGGGACAGGTAGGCAATGCTTTGAAAGCTATACCTCAAATAGCTATAGATATGTAGAAAGTCTACAGCAAAAGCAGAGCAGAACTGACATCCTGGTGCAATAACTTAAACATATCCTTCTCATCACATAAAAATAACAGCATTTTGCATTCGTATAAAGACTGAATTGCTTAAACCATACACTCTATCTTGACAGCTGTATTATATAAACACTAAGCAAAAAATTCCCTTTTCTTTCCAAATCTTTCATTCCCACTGACAATAGCAAAACTTTTTTATTTCTGGTCTTCATTAAAAAGACTACCTCTCCCCATCCCTGTCTAATTCCATATATGCATAAAATACATGGAACTGATTATTTGTTTCATAACTGATGGACAGAACATTAAACTCATCTGTTGTTTTCCTTTGGAAAGTACATAAGCAACCATATATGTACATATATGTAAAAAGTGGAATACCTAAGAATTCTGGAAAAATTCAGGGTTTTCCTCTCTGCTTTTAGAGTCATCTATAACAGTTATTATATAAAAAATTTTGTACAGGATTTTTTCCAAAATAAATATTTTAAGTGAAAAATCTGAAGTGTTGTTCTAACCTTGAGAAAACAAAGAACTGCAAATCTTCATGGGTACCAACTTCGCTGTCAGACTTATTATTGGAAAAATTAGCATTTGAATAGCTTTGCAATGTGGAATAATTTGTTTCTTCCTTCTGAAATTGTTCAGCATTGACAGACTTATCACAGCTCCTGCTTCACAGTCACTGGAGATTAATCAGTTAATCAATGGTGTCCAAATTATGAATGTTCTCATTCTTCTGCTAGTTGTTAGGTTTAATATACTCTCATACCTATGGAGTTAAGCACTGCGGAGACAAAATGCACCTGCTATTTCCAACAGACTTACTTCACAGGACCAGGACCTGGTATAGAGATGGCTATTTATCAGCAAACTGAGTGAACTCTTTTCTGAATCTAAACAAACACCACCTGATTATTTAATTATTAAAAAAAACCAACCCTGCATTCAGACATGCCAGTGCACTCTATAAGGAGTACAGTAATGGGTCAGTTGGTAGAAAGCATGTTCATAAAACATCTGTGTCATGTGTAATGACAATGGCAGAAAAACAAGGAGAAAGGCAGCAGGTATATCAAGCAAGACACTTGTTAACCTAAACTTTTTAGATTAAAATACTATTAGGTGAAAAGAAAATAATGCTATAACATATCTCTTTCTACATTCTTCCATCTCTTTAGCTAAAAGTAACTACAAGGGATGCTTTCTCTGCAAGAAAAAAGAAAAGAAAAAAAAAGAAAAGAAACAGAACAATATTTAATACACTATCAGCAAATCAAATGCCCCAGCAGTGGCTTATACTCATTACATCTTTGCTTTGAATGAACATGAAACAGAAGAAATACCAAAGATCTCATCATCGGAAAATAAAGCACCGTCTGAAAACAGCTGAGCTCTCCAATTTATATTTTTATTTATGGTCATGTAAGGCCCTAATAAACTTTGGACACATTCATATCCTTTCAACATTAGCAGAAGCTCTTCAGTCACTTGATATATCAGTTTGAACTCACAGCTATCTGAAAGCATGTTGTGTAAATTCAGTCCATCTTTAAAAATATATTCTGAGGCATGTCACACTAAAATGTTTGCATTGCCCACCATATGAACTTTCAGTCTAAGAGTTTAACTAATTGAAAGGTACATGAGTTTATTATCCCCATGATGAAACAATGCCTTCTCTCTGAGGTAAAACATGTAATCCTATTTCCAAATAAGAAATAGAAAAGGATTCTAATCAGCAAAACCTCTCAAAACATGTTCTCCTTTGCTTATTGTCAAGGCATTGGGAGCACCAGGGTCTCCCCAGTTGGGTGATGGCAGGGCTGAGCAGCCAGGGCCCACCACCGCCAGTCAGGAGCAGGGCAGATGGTGGGGGATTGGGACAGCCCCAACCCTCCTTGGGGACGGGGACCCATGGGTGGGTCAAGCTCAGCAGGGCCTATGTCTGGTCAGGGCAAGGTTGTATGGAGCTGGAGAGTGGCCCTGATGCAGCATTGCTCAGGATGATGACTCTGGGAGGCTGCAATGGGGTCCTGGGCCATGAGCAGGGTCATAAAAAAAATTGAAAGGATAGATTTGTTTCTTATCATGTAACTCCATTGGTTAAGAAGGACATTGTGTAATTTTAGTGACTCGGAGACAATAAAAGTAGAAGTTGACAAGATTACAAGTCCCCATTTGGGAACACATAAACTTTGGAGGCATCCGTATTGTGGTATGAATTCAGAGATGAAAATCACATTTACTTTCTAATTTGACAATAGGACCTGGAGGAGAGACGCTGTTCTCTCCTGTTTGAATCTCCTGAATGCTGAGGAAACTCCACCTCACCTTCCCAAAGGGATATCTGGTCTTTCAAAATCTCTGTCTTGGAATGGTCTTTTTTCCAAGTTACTAGGAGGAAGTGATCAATGCCAGAGAGAAAACGTCAGAAGACAAGCTTAAATGCAATCAAAAAAACCTCACCAACTTCCACAAGCTCAATCACTCCCCTCTGTTCATTTAAGGTAGACTCTAGTGTCAGCATCTTTAGCAGAAACTTTCAACCTGCTCTTCTCCTGAGATAGACCCAAATAATCTTCTATCCCCTTTTACCCTCTTGCAGTACCTGAATGTGATAATAAGAACAGCAGGACAGTGATGTTTAAGATCTACAGAACTACTTCATGTTTTCCTGGCTGCTGTGGAAACCGTATACATCACCATGTAATTAAAATGGATCTTTGACAACTGAATTAATAACAGAGGCCAAAAAAGCACACATTTGAAAGCTCTATTTGAATTTTTAAACACATTGAATCATTTTGCTAAGATTCATATACTATTTAAGTAGCTCATCAGCTGTGCAAATAAAAACAATAAAAGCAAATTTAAAAGAAATAATTAAATATATAAATAAAAGGAATTATTTTACCAGCTTTAACCCCAGCACCATATAATTTAAGAATATCTTGCAGAAATTTGGACAATTCCTCTCTTTGCTGTGTGTTTTATGGAATTGCTGATCAGAAAAGTTATGAAGTAAATGCCTTCCTTTTTCCCCTGTTTCTCCTTACAGTTCCATAGTTCACCCTTCACATTTAAGCCTTCCATACTTCTGGTATAAAGATTAAGAGAGAAAGCTGTGATAATAGTAGTCAGAGGATTAAATACCTCCTAGTGGATTTAGTCTTGATTAGTATGCTCTAATTAATATTTTCCTATCCCTGTTGACATCATAAACATTTGCCCTAAACACTCCTTGGCTAAATGCTTTTTGATTCTCCTGTTTCCAGAGACAAATCAACATAAGTAAATATGAGAGGTTGCTATTAAATTAGATATATAAGTTTCAGGTAGGAGCAACCTGACAGATGGAGCAACTGACTCAGAGAATCCATCCCCTAGTTTTCTCAGGACCTCAGACTTCAGAGTTTCTCTCTGAATTTCTCAAACCCATTTTTGTCCTAAACTCAATTTATCTTTCCATTTTGTACCAAATAACTTTCAAAATCTCCTTCAGTCTCCCCAGTAGCTCAGTACATACTCCCAGCACATAATAACGTAGCCTATTGGGAGATGGAATTCTTTTTTGTTTATAAGTAGCAGAGCCAAATTTCCAAGGAACTCCACTCATGCCTGCTATCTAGAAAAGGCCAGATGCTCACAGCAGGTGCAGGGTTGTTATCTTGTTTCAAAGACCAAACCTGTATGCAGACTTGCTTGGACTTTTGCAATACAGCATACAAATTCCCCAAGTGAAAAGTATTTTCTGTTTGCATAGCCATTAAGCAGTTTCCTTACAATTTTTATTCTTTGCTTGTCATTTACATACTTCACCTGGAGAACTTTATCTTTAAAATGCAAAGTTACAAATGTATAGCTGTATTAATAGGTTTTCCTTCAGGAATGATGCTGGGATAACATAAAAAACAGTTCTCCAATCCTTTTAAATATTTTTCTTTTGGTTTGGGTTTTGTTTGTTTGTTTTTTCTTTTTAAACAACTGTGCTTAAATGTATATAGAAAAGAGATTTACTCAAAGGTTTCTGCCTACATTGTAAAATGAATTTTATTCCTTGATTCACATTTATCTTTCTTTGTTATTTGATACAAAACAATACATCTTTTAAAATAAGGAGTTGTCACTCATCAGGAATTACTAGTTTAATTTCTACTCTACCATTAAATTAAACAGTAGAATCTTAAATGCAATTATTTAGATCTTCTTTGAAGTCTAAAGGAACTTATGAACCTAAACCCTGAGTAGGAGAAGCAAAATCATTTTTAGTTAGCAAGATTTGGAATATTTGACTCAACAAATCACTAATTCAATAATAAATGACCAATTTAACAGATGTACCAGACCAATTCTGCATCCATGTGCTTTAAGTTACAGCATGCAATGACTTAGATAAGGAAGCAGATTACTAGAAAAATAGATACCATCTGATATATAGATTCAGTTGTCTGTGAAGACAGCACTGTTTAGCATGTGTTTACATCCATCTGTTGTCTTAATGTTAGCGTAATATTTTTAGGGTTTTTCTTACCAATTGGTCACATGTAATATTTTAAAATTTCTTTAATTATTTGGTATTTTTACTTCACAATTACTCTCTTCTGATCCTGAACATCAAGTTAATTAAATAAGACCACATTATTTTCAAACTGCAGTTCAGGCCAAACACGTCGCCAATTTATTAACAAAGTACCATTCTTACCTTCTAAACAAGTTAATGCCCCCAGTTCTATTTTCTGCCTCCTGAGCCCCTCATTCTCCTTTAAAAAATAGCATCTTTCCAGCAACTGGGAGAAACTCAGTACAATATGAATTACTATTCTAACTGGGAGCCTGCAAGAATTACTCTTATCACTAAAACTAGAGTAAAAGGTCTGAAGAGAGAAACATATATTCTTCTTTTACTTCAATGTCCTACATTTTAACTCAGATTTATTTAATATAATTCATGGTTTGAATCTTTTTTATTTTTGCTGGACATTTTTGTTGCTGTTGCTTGTTTCTATTTTTACTGTTACTCAGAAACAGTACATTCCTATTCAGTGCACTGGAAATAAAAATTGAGCAGGAGCTAGAAACTGTACTTGAGTGTAAGAATTTCTCTGCTCCAAAATTAGTCTTCATTCCACACCGGAAGAAAACCTGAACATTTCAAAATTTATGGTGATATTTTTTCTGTTATAAAGAAAATTTGATTTAGATAATCAATACTTTCATTTCCAGAATAATTAAAAAAAAAAAAAATCCACATTCTAAAATAACTATGTAACTGAAAAATAGGAATACTGTTTACCCAGCAAGTTTCAAGAAAGCTTAATTTCAAGAAATCAAAGACAGAGTTAGATGATATTTTAGGTCTATTTTTTGAATGTAGGCAGGTCTCCTATGGCTACTGTTAATCTAGATTTTCCAAGACCTAGGTAATTACATAAAATTCAATGTTGCAATAATTCTGGTTTAGTGCAAACTCGGGAACTATGTGCTCTATCACCAAAGTGCACAGTGTTTCCCAGCTCTGCAGACGAGTGATGAGTGGGGTCAGTACTGGGACCGGTGCTGTTAAACATCTTTGCCAGTGATGTGGACAGTGAGACTGAGTGCGCCCTCAGCAAGTTTGCTGATGAAACCAAGCTGTGTGTTATGGTCAACACACTAGAGGGAAGGGATTCCATGCAGAGGGACATTGACAGGCTTGAGAGGTGGCCTGTGAGAACCTCATGAAGTTCAACAAGGCCAAGTGCAAGGTCCTGCACCTGGGTCAGGGCAATCCCAAGCACAAATGCAGACTGGGAAGTGAGTGGATTGGGAGCAGCCCTGAGGAGAAAGACTTGGGGATGTTGGTTGACAAGAAGCTTAACATGAGCTGGCAGTGTATGCTTGTAAGTCAAGGGAGGTGATTCTCTCCCTCTGCTGCACTCTAGTGAGACCCCATCTGGAGTACTGCATTCAGCTCTGGGGCCCCCAACACAGGAGGGATGTGGACCTGTTAAGGTGAGTTCAGAGGAGGGCCGTGAAGGCGATCAGAGGGCTTGATCATTTCTCCTATGAAGGCAGACTCAGAGAGCTGGGCTTGTTCAGCCTGGAGAAGAGAAGGCTCCGGGGAGACCTTAGAGCAGCTTCCAATACCTAAAGGGAACAAGAAAGCTGAAGAGGAACTTTTTACAAGGACATGTGAGGATAGGACAGGGGGATTTAAATTTTAAAGAAGGCAGATTTAGATTAGATACTAGGAAGAAATTCTTTCCTGTGAAGGTGGTGAGACACTGGAAGAGGTTGCCCACAGAAACTGTGGATGACCTATCCCTGAAAGCATTCAAGGCCAGGCTTTGCATAACCTGGTCTAGTGGAAGATATCCCTGCCCATGACAGAGAGTTTGGAACTAGATGATCTTTAAGGTCTTTTCTAATCCAAACCATTTTATGATTCTATGTTATCATCATTACTGATAACTATCTGTTGTACCTATGACTTATACCAACCAGGATAGCATACAGGCATAGCTGAGTTATTGCTTTCATTGTTAAAGTTCTAAAGTATGCCAAATAAAAAGAAGAAAAAAAGTAAAACAATATTTCAACTTAGTTTTAGGGACTTGTGGAAATCACTATGACATAGCCAATCAAAAAGCTTCAAAGTTATTGTAATTTTTAAATGTGTGTACCTAGAGATATAGAGGACTCTGCCAAAAGTAATGCAACAAAATTCAGATTTCAATTGGTAGCTCAAACTACAGCCAGTTCCCAAACAGCTTGTTAAAAATGGTACTTGATAAACTGCATTCTCACACTGCTCTCCCACATCTGCTCTGCTTGACAGATCCTCTTCTGCCTTAGGATGACCCCCTTCTATGATATAATCAGGATGTTTCTGTACTGATCCTGTTCTCATATACACCTATAACAGATCCCCAGTACTGGTTTTTACATTTCAGCCTGACAAAATGCCCTCGCGGGAAAGTGCTATGCGAGGTTTTAATTCTGTTGTTAATAGATGCTCCACACTCCAAACCCATTAAATTTATACTGATTTGACATTTTTTTTTCTTTTTATATATATGTGACCCACATGAGGTCTATCAGAAATGTTGTATGAAGAGAGTTTTGCAGATTTCTAATATATGTTTCTGGGATTAACTTTACACTCCTGTTTTCAAAAATTTTGGCCAGCTTGGCCAGCAGAACATTTCTGTCTTTTTAAATTTTTATTAACGGATTGAAGTAACAAAGGTCTCTTTTGTAAAGAACAAGCTCATTATTGAGGAAGTGGCTAAGGACAGGAGACTTCAGGTTAAATGAAGTGATCATAGCTGGCTAAAAGACCACAAAAATTGCAAAACTTAGAAAAAACACCAGACAGAAAATGATGTCTTCATAGTGTCTTAGCAGTTGCTTCAGGTTTCTTTTCTTTTCAGAAAAAAGTAACAGCAGTGATCATTTGGAACACGAGACAAATACAGAGTCAAACTATGTGTTTAGTACAAATTGAGTGATTAAGATATTTGCACAATACTGTAAAAATGGAAATTTTATTTTGTGATTCCCCAAAATAGCTTTCCAAAAGTGGCTGCTGGCTGAGAATGTTACTTGTTAAACTGAATTCTTTCATTTGTATAAGCAGAAAAATAAAGCAAAAAATGCAGTTAAGAATATGGGGTTCTAAAGCTTTTCGTTATTTTTTGTGGCAAAAGGAATATAAAGTCTTTATAATTATCTCAATGCTATCATCTAAGTGAGTACAAAGAAGAGGCAAAAGTACATAAAATATGCCATGTACTACTTACAACTATGGTCATTAGTGTTCCAAGCTTAATGCACACTTCATTATCTAGAAATTCATGTCATTTGCATTTTAACAGGATTTTATTCGAGTTTGCTCCATCTTTTATCTTCCTATAATATTCAACAGTTAAAACAAGAGAGTGAATAAGGATTATAAAAATCAAATCAATTCACTCAAAGAATTGAAATTTCTTATTTCTTACTAGATAAAATATTCTGACACACTAGGATCATCAGATGACATGATACTGATACAGAAAATTGTTTTACCTGTAAAAATCTTTTCACTAATTGACAGGCAATTTTCTTCATTTATAGTATTGATTTAGAATTTGTTCTCCTGAGATTACCCCATGCAGAAATGAAATTTTCCTTCTCATTTCTTTGCCAGCTGCAAAGAGTATACAGCAATCACACATTATTAAGCATTTTGCATATTTTTATAATAGGATTCAAGTATGCCATCAAATATATTCCTTAATATCTGCTTTGTAAAACTAGGATATATAGCAACCTTGCATTTTTTAGTGCCAGCATTCACAGCTGAGAGGAAAACTATTTGAAGGAAATGAATGCTTTTAACAGAACTCTAATCTGTACCCTGATCCATTACAAGGTCTTTTCTGTAACTTAAATCAGTATCTACTCTCTTGCAACTTCTTAATCTACAACACCCATTTCTAACAATAGCAGTATTCTGAGTTATAAAAAAAAATCCAAAATCTGCAATTTATACTTTTGGACATCAAACTCTATAATTACAAGAGCTATCTCTGTATATGATTATTTTTATCTTCAAAAAATCTGGAGGGAATGTACAGTGCTGTACCGAAAATAAGTTTCATTAATAAAAGGAAGATCTTATCTAAAAAAAAGTCTCTCTTTTAATCTGGTATATTCTCTAATATTATCCAGTGTCACTCATTAAAGATATAACTACAACAATGCTTAAGATGGATTTTAATAGGACCAATATGTCTGTCTTAACTGTTAGAAATTAATGGTCTTACTTACCTAGACATGTTAAAAAGGCAGCAAGGACTATCTGTTAGGGGAGTTATTGTACTCTTTAAAAAGTTGAAATAATTCAGCACTGTGCCATTTATAATTAGTCAACACTAGTTATTCAAAAGGATGAAGTATACAAAAGGTACTTTACTGTTTCCTATTTCTTTTTTTCACTTATGTTGAGTGAACATTAAAAGGATTTTTTTTGTACTACATCAAAAGAATGTTTTGATGACTCATTTCGCACATTTCATTGTGAGTACTCTATCATTTTTTTGTCTTCCCTAAAGAAGCACACCAGTTTCTAAGCTATGAAATGAAAGCATATATTTGGGTGAATAATTTAAAAGTGAAAGATTATATCTCCCTTTTCCAAGCAACTGCAGCTTCCAACCTTGTGTCAGCTTTCTACCTACTTGATCTCACTTCAGAATAGAAGTCTGTTTTTTTAATCCATCAGAATATTACATAAAGACAGCATCTTTGTCACTGTCTCAAACTAATTATCATCTTGTACACAATGTTAACATGTTAGTAACCTTGAAATAAGTGAAAAAATCCTAAGTAATGAAGGGATAAAGAAAGCAATGAAATAATTGTTCTTTTCTGTGTTTACATTTCAAGACTGTTTTCTTAATGCATACTCTTCTAGGATTTCTAGCTCAGACCACCTCTAAAGTAATATTAAAGTTATAAAAAAATTTGGAGACAAATTTTACATTAACTGTTTATCTGGATGTCTATTTTGTTCTAAAATGCAAGTTAATATATTTTGTTCAAGGTTTGTATTTTCCTACCTTGGCATAGGTTGTAGATATTTTCACTGTTTACATTCTCATTTTCTTAAGCAGCATGACAGCATCATACCTCCCTTCTAAAACACCAATAGTTTATATTTGGCATTCAGATTAGTGTTATTAAGACTCATTCAATACTAACTAATGTTTTTGTATTTTCTTTAGGGTGCTGGACAGAACACGGAAGTGATGCTTCTAAGAAATTGCACCACAGCAAAAGAGATTCCTGATATAAAAATTGAAATTATTATGAATAATAATATTATTAATATTATGCTGGAATTTTTAAAAGCTGATTCAAAAAGGAACAATTAAAACCTCTCTCTAGGATACTGCCATTTTTCAAAAGAAAGGTTTACCTAAAAATCATTTGATTCACCTGAAATGGCAAATGCTAGAAAGAGC
>NW_009920428.1:10741-17081 GCF_000696875.1 Nestor notabilis | reverse complement strand
GGGGGAGGGGGGGGAAGAGGATGGGGGAGAAGGGGTTTTTTTAAAAACATTTAAAAGTGGGGGGTTGGATAACTTTTTTAATATCAAATATCACATACATCAGTTCTGATTATACTTTACGCTAACTCTTTATAAAACTAGGTTTCATCAATATTTTATTAAAGTGAGTTTTGAATTTCACCCACTGCCTCTAGTCAGTTTTGAGTGGTAGAAGAAATTTGAAGAAATCCAAAAATAAGAATGAAGCAAAATCATGCAGAAAGCAAGGCGTGTTGGGCTAGATCATGGGGATTTTTTGGCAGTCGCTTCTAATTGAATTGCTGAATTTGGAATTTTATTATTGTACTTTTTGACAGCAGTAACCATCATTAGAACAATCCACAACATTTCAATCTGTTAGTTTCAGAAAATAATTTCTCCAGAAAGCTCAGTTTAAAACCATGTGCCACATGGTGTTTTATGTCAAAAGCTATTGAATGCCTGTTCTTCACAGGACTTAAAAGTGAAGAATATTGACAGATAACTCAGAATAGCTTTCTGAAACTCACAGATAAAAGTATTAAAACATATTCCTTAATATGCATATTTAATATGAAGTGAGCAGCATGACTGTTCCAAGGAACATTCTATTTCTGCAATAAATGCTTTTGTTAACAGGTATACTGTATGCAGATCCTAATTTTTTTCAAGTTATAACATGAAAATCTTGCCCAAGGGCAAGTTTAAACACATTTACACGACTTTAAATATGAACTTAAAGCATGATCTCTATAAAATATATTATATAATGTCATTCTTCACTGTTTAATATACAATACACATATTAATTTACACATATGCTTCTGTTTAATGACTCTGACCCCTATATCTCAGCACTGAGGAGACATGACTTAAAAAGAAATCGATCCTACTACAGTGTCTGACTTTGCAATTTTACCTCATCTATTTATGCGCTCACTTACTTACTTGCTATTTTTCTCTTAAAAATAACAGTAAATAAAAGTAAATGAAAACATGAACAGTGGGATAAGCCCTATGTAAAGTTTAACAGATGAAAGGATTCCAAAGATTTGGGTGGAAAGAGGCCAGATTAGTAAAAAGCGTTGTAAACTAACAGCTGCAGTAAACTACTTCAAAGTTTTTGATAGAAGATGGTCAACTTAATACACTGGTTTGTGATAGCAATTCTTCTGTTTCCAGAATTACAAAGCCTGATCTTACAAAGCAAGTTGAAAAAAAAAATATAAGACCCCATCCAGACTGAAAGAATGGTTGAGAATTACAGCTATGGCTTGCTCTGTTTTCCTGGGCTCTCATTCAGGTTTTATGGTTCCCTTGATCTCTTAGTTGCCTTCTTTTCCTGTTGACTGAAACTGTACTCAGTATATTAAAGAAACTATTCATGCATGAGAACTTACATTGTGTGCACAAACCAAACCTACACAGAGCCCTGTATTTTGCATTAGCTCTTTGTCACCCTGCAGTCTGACTGTGGCATGGGGGATATGGACATTGACAGCTGTATTTAAGGAGGAGAGCCATAGTGTGGCCAAAGAGCAGCAAAGGAAATTGTTCTGAGCCACATCAAGTCAGAGCAGCATCACTGGCCAGCATAGCACTTGGGAGCCCTCTCAGAGACAGCTGGATGGGTTGCCTGCAGAACCTTCCCTTCTGCTCCTCATGAAACAACCCAGCCTTTCTGTTTAAATGTGATCACTAACTAAAGGTTTCTTTCTGGCCTCTTGAGTTACTTACTTCTTGCCACCTTTTTTACCACTTTATCAGCACAGCTTCTTTTCACTCTTGCACCTTTTTCCCTTTACTCTTTGAGGCATGCAATCAAAGCAGTAGCTCTGTATTTTCCTCTGCAGGTAACTATAGAGCCCCAGTCTGTAACTGCAAACCCTCCTTCATGATTTGTGACCCACAGGTTCAGAACAGGAATTTAACTCCTGATCTTCCTCTAACTTAAGTACCCTGAAAGTGAGTCTGTCAGTGCTATAGGTTTGGGTTCTTTCTTGTGGCTTTTCTCAATGGCAAGAGGAATTGACGGCTTACATTTTGTAGTCACCTAAGTTTATGAACTTGCACAGTGCTGTGACAAGCTACATTGACTTAGGTATAGTTTTGCTTCCCTATTTCTGACAGTAGCCCTTCCAGAGACATAGATCTGGATCCTGCAGCTATAGGTCACAGCAGTGCATGATTTATCTTTATTTTTCGAAAGCATCTACATGGTATATAAATAAATACAAAACTACATTAAGTTAAATTACTACAGTCATATGCGGAAATCCAACACATGAGTAAAATGAGATACAGTATTTCCTTACAAATATAGTTAATAAAATTATTATCATTGTCTTTAGAAAGAAAAGAGAACACTATAGAAAATAAAATGTATGCCATAAAGCATGCATTCAAATTCTAAATACTTATCACTTGCTAAGTATTTTAGTAGACATAGCTCATCTGATAATTTATCATACTTTTTAGGAAAATTTGCCCCAAAGACCTAAAACATATTCTTTATAGATTTTTTTCTGTGCTATTCAAATAGTGTATTGAAGATTCCCTGACAGAAACTTAACAAGCTTCAGTTTTACAAATACTCACACTCTGATAAAAGTACAGAAATTGCTAAAGAGAACTCTTTGCTTTCTTTTATTTTACCTGATTGCTTCTTCAAGCTTTATCTGTCGCCATGGGAAAGCTGGGAATATGCAGAAAAGCTAAAGCTTGGCATCAAAACAAGAATTATGCAGACAATTTCCCTTCTGTTTACTTCCTATGTTGCAATGTAAAGAGATGATGTACACAAACTGGGTTGCACCACATGTCTGTGAGCATCATATTCTTGAAAATCTTATCAGGAGATATCTTCAAGTGAACTTGAGCTTCAAAAAAAGTTAAAAAAAAGTAAAATTCTATCCATACTTCTCACTAGAGATTATAATATTTCAGTCTCGTTAGAAAACACTACCCCAGCAATGTACCACATTTTACTCCCTTCATGATCAGCAGGAGAGGATGCAGGGTGGAGTATTGACATGGTCATTCTGGATGATCTCAGCAGAGCTGAAGTAAAACAGTTCACAAAAGCACCTAGCAAGGTTCAAAAAGTCAAGCACTTTATCAATGAGCAAACATATAAGTTGCCAGAACTCATGCATTTTTAAGGTAATAAAAAGTGCAATACTTATCTCGAAGACTGCTAGATGTGTATACCAGACTTCTGGTAAGAATAAAAAGGAACTTACTTGCTAAAAGTAATTCCTTATTTCTACAGATTATGCAAATACAGTTAGCATTTAGGTCACATGTGAATGAGCACACATATTGTTGTCTCTTTTTGGAGTTGTACTAAAACCTGGATTAAAATCTTAAATCCTTCAAATATTGTGGCCTTGTAGTTATATATAAACTTTCTGTGGCCTTTTCATAGGTAACAGTTTCTTGGAAGACCTATGCATCTTTTTTTTTTTTTTTTTTTTTTTAATAAATCCATAAAATTCCACTTGTTTTCACTATTAATGAGTCCAGTGTCTTCACATGTTCCTGACTGGTGCTGCTGATCTTCAGGAGTGCATAATAAAGACTACAAAGCAACAACACTGCCTTCCTTCAAATCTTGCCTTAAAATTCAGCTCAAATCATGCTTGCAAAATACTGCAGTAAGTGCTCCATTGGTTTCAGAAGTATTTGTTTAATATTCCACCCATTTGTTTTGTGTATTTACCATATTAAACTTTCTATGGTATTCTGTGGTATTAATTAATACTAATTAGTATGCATTAAATGTGATTCATTTACCAATAGGTATTACTCGTTTGTTGCCTATGTCAGAAAATCTTTTTATAGACATTCACTGGCATACTGGGAACCTCATTCTTAAGGTCCTGACAAGGATTTTTTATTAGCACAGATTAAACAACTATCAGAAAGCAATCTATTAAAATTAATTATTTAAACAGGAATATAGCAGTATACAGCTACTGTATTTTCCAGAGTTCAAATTTCAAATATTAACCCCTTATACCCAAAAGGATATTGTTCCCTCTTACACTAAAAAAAAGAGAAAAAAAATCAATTTATTAGCACTGTGTGCTAATCATACACAAGAACAGGAATAAAAAAACCTTCTTTGCTCAAGCACTAGGAAGTCCAGGGGTTTCATTTTTCTTCCATTCCTTAAGTTGCATTATTGTGTGCAGTCTTTGTTCTAAATCATCTTCATGACAAGTTTTTATTAATAGATTGCTCCTTTTGTCCTCTTGATCTATACCAACACTCTGCACACATATATATCATCCCAAACATCAATCTGTGTATTTATAATGATATTTGTTTCCTGTAAGGCTCATTTAGGAACATGTAATTGAAATTCCTTCCTCCAACTATGTTACAAATATTGCATTCCAATAGCTTCACTGAGTGCGTAAAGCATGCTTGCAAAAAAATGTAGGCAGACAAAACTAATTGTGGACTAGGCAGGAAGACTCCCCTCTGCTCACCTTATATGCACATGTGTGTGTATAGACATGTGTGCGGGTAAAAAAATAAAACAACTCAACATTATAATAAATATAGGCAGTAATGAAGTAAGTAGAATCTTATTTTCTTCAGTTAAGCCTTGACATTTTTGAAAGCTCAGACATCTGATAGAATAACATAGGCTTACAGGAAATAAGGATATCACCATGTTACATGAGTTATTAACATACATGATTTGCTCTTTTCTGTAGCTGTTATTTGGTTCCTCAGAATAAAATGACCTTTATATAACAAACGCTTTATGTAGTAGTGGGAGAGAAGGGGAGTTTTTCAAAACCTTACTGGTAATTGCTTGTGCTCATTTATTGGACAAGGGAGGAAAGGAGGAAGAAAGGAAATGGTAGATCTACAGACATTCTACCTTATAAATTACAACACAGTACCCACATCTCCATATATGATATGGTCCAGATGACCAATACGAAACAAACTCTAAACTGTAGTTTAACATTAGCTGCAGACATTGACTTGTGTTTCCCTGGGTTAAACTTGGACTGTTCTGAATAATGTAGCAGGACATTTCCAAAAGAACCCTAGACATGGTCAAATACCATAGGTCATGCAGCAATAATAGATCACAGGGAAAGACAAAGGCATCACTTTTTCTAGGTCTTTGCAGTGTTGGAGATTTGTCAAGTAACATCCCCAGAAGTCTCAGTGCCCTGTTACTTCAAATTCTTTTTTTTTTTTTCAAATCACTTTTCATTACATAGAAATCATGACATATTTCTGTCTTTTATCTCTTTACCAAAAAAAAAAATCAGTACTAATTCTTGTAAAGAAATAAATGGAAGGTCCTTTACTAGAGGCCAAGACACCCAGATCTCAATCTATTTCTAAAAATTGAGTCACTTGTTTGTAATAGAATTGTCCTAGGCTTCTTTTTTTCTTTCCTTTTCTCATATAATTTTCACGGTATGAGTTAAAAGATTTAATAAATCTAAAGCACAAAAAAGCTTATAATGAACCTGTCAAGGGGCTTGCCTGCAATTTACCTGAAAGGGTATTATTTCCTGAAAATGTGATTCTGTCTTCATATAATTCTTCCTGAGATGCTCAATGCAGAACCCTGAAAATGGATGCTGACAATTTTGAGTAACATCCACTGCTAGTTGCTATCCTAATATGCTGGCTGAAATGCCTCAGAGTAAAGACCAGGCATAAATCAACTTCATCTTGCAAATAGAAGTGATTTTTTTTTCTGAAATAATTATTTTCTTCTGAAATGGTTGAACCTATCAATTTATAAATGTATCTTTCTACTTGTTAACATGCTTTTAACACAGTTTAACTACTACTGTTCAAGTCAATGCTATCAGCTTTTAACTAGTTTTGTTAGGATATTCATCATGATAGCAGTACTGATAGCTGAGTTGAACAAATACCATATTCCACAATTCATTTTATATAGGCAGCTATTCAGCTGGTGTGTGAATCAGGAGTTATTCTTCACTACCTCTTCCAGTAGAGGTCCAGCACACTTTATTCAGAGACTTTCTGGGACTGAATAAGGCTGGTGTTTCTCTCCCTAATGGCCTCTGTAGGGAGTAAGATTATGTGGAGATGATCTCATCTAGTGTGGCAGTCCTTACATTTTGTAAATTCCAGCTTATACTCAGCAACAAAGAGAACATGGTTGCTTGCTCTTGAAGACATAGCAGGAGTGATCCCTCTGTTTTCCTCTCATTTCAAAAAGAGTTAAAGAATACAATACTTTTGTCTGTAGGACTTCCCTCTACCAGACGTGCTACACGAGGAGCTTTGTTCTACCTGACTGTCGTGGTTT
>NW_009920428.1:0-10481 GCF_000696875.1 Nestor notabilis | reverse complement strand
CCCCCCAGTTTATATACTGGGCATGACGTGCTGTGGTATGGAATACCCCTTTGGCCAGTTGGGGTCAGGTGTCCTGCCTCTGGTTCCTCCTGGCTTCCCCTCCTCTCTGACAAAGCATGAGACTGAGAAAGTCCTTGGTCAGAGTAAACATTACTTAGCAACAACTAAAAACATCGGTGTTATCAGCATTGTTCCCAGACTGAAAGTCAAAAAATCCCAGCACTGCACCAGCTACTAAGAAGGAGAAAAAATGACTGCTGTAGCTGAACCCAGGACACTGACTGCACCTGCTTGTTTCTGAAAATAGAACATTGTGCCTATTCTGTTTCCTCAAGCATTTCTTGACTGTGCCCCCAGCTGCTTTTGGAACTCAGTCTAAACAGCCATTCTAGGATCTTGTAGCCATCCTTTCATGAACAGTCAAATCATAGAATCATAGAATAGTTAGGGTTGGAAAGGACCTTAAGATCATCTAGTTCCAACCCCCCTGCCATGAGCAGGGACACCACACTCCAAACTATGTCGCCCAAGGCTCTGTCCACTCTGGCCTTGAACACTGCCAGGGTTGGAGCATTCACAACTTCCTTGGGCAACCTCGCTTCCACCTTCTGAAAGCTTCTTTTTTCCCTCTAAGTTTTCTCAGCAGTTCCTTATCCATCCATGGAGGTCTCCTGGCCCTCCTGCCACACTTCCTTCTAGTAGGGATGCAACGGTCCTGAGCCTGTAGCAGGTATTAACCAGCAGTCTTGGGCCCTCCTGCCCTCTTGGACTATGTCCCATGGAACCTTACTAAGCAGGTTCCTGAAGAGGCCAAAGTCTGCTGTCTAGAAGTCCAGGGCAGTGAGCTTGCTGCATGCCTTTCTCGCTGTCCTGAGGATCTCAAACTCAACCATCTCATGGTTGCTACAGCCAAGAAATCAAACCTATATAACTCAGGCCCACATAGCCAACAGTAAAAACTTTTCACCTTCAATAATCCGCTTAACTTGTTCCCCTTTTAAACTGTATAAAATTGCTATTATTATTGCATAACTTAAAAATGTAATTCTTTGAAGTCGTAATACATATTACCTTGTGAACTTAGAGTCTAATTCAGGCATTTTGATGTTCTGTCATACTACTCCTTGCATATTAACTTATTCTGCTCCTTGCAAGTTTGGTACATGGTGTTTGTGCCACCATATAAGAATAAATGTTGTAGAAACTATGCTTTCACGGGATGAAATTTACTTCAGATTTAACCTATAGGACAGAATCATCAGACCTAATCCATACTTAAATGTTTACAATATAACTCAGCTTCAAATGTGTTTTCAGCACTATGAATATATTTTCTTCATGTAATATGTTTCCTTCTATTGTAAATGTTCTTGATTTCATGAAGAGAGATTTTTATGACTTTTTTTTTTTAGTGGTTTAGTGCCTTTTTTGTAAAATCACTACTACTGAGAAATGATTGCCTTATTTTCTGTTCTCTGGACACTGATCAATTCAAAATAATCCAGTGACTACACTGTAACTATCCCTGTTTATTATTAATGTAATGGCAGAATACGAAATTATGACTAATAACACACTAACAAACAAAGCTTGTTTCAGAAATCAAAATTAGATTGTTGATCTGATCTGATCTGATCTAATCTGATCTGATCTGGAGCAAGATTTATCAATATTTAGTGAACATTTTTTCTCATGTGCTTATTCGTAAACATGTATGGAGGATCATAGAAACACAGAATATAAATACTGTTTTCTGCAAGGAAATTTACTCTCATATTCATGTACTAGTTTTCCATGTTGCTTGCCAGACTCCTGAAAAGCTATCCAACATTCATTACAATGTATTTGTCCTGACAGAGTGAAGTATTTCTGAAGGATATGATCTCTGCTTACTTTTTTCACTGTAACATCAAAGGTTTGTCAACCAGCGATATAAAACATACAAATTTGTCTGAACGTTAATGATTGAGCTTCTGGCAAGTTTATATTCTTTCTTTACAGGAGCCTTGACAGATCCGTCAGTTCAGTCAAAATATCAACACTACTCTTGAATGCTGAGCTAACTCTGCTGAGGTCAGAACATGCTTAAGACTATTTGGAAAGTGGTTTAGAACCTCTAGTGCAGTTAGAAAGGAAATGATTGTACAGGAAAACACAGGTCTTTTAAAAAATAGTTTTGTACCATTTCTATTTACTAGAAGATAAGTAGTAGCGAAAGTATATTTCTTAGACATCTTGCAAAATAAAGAAAGTCACATGATTATAAATGTGATTGAACTCTAAAGGACGTTATCTTACTGTGCATTGAGGTAATCTTTCAAATATTTCAACTTGGGTTTTTGTCTCTTGAGCTGCCAGATTAAAAAAAAAAAAAAAGCAGTGAAATAAGATGAAATATAAGTCTTCAAATATATTATGAATAAGAAAAAAAATCTACTTTTCTGGGCAATATAATTTCTGAATTAATTGTACCATTCATTCCATTATTGCATACCATTTCTTTCAATGTCAAGGCATGAAGGAAAATTATATATCTATTAACTAGATGGTTGATTTTTTTGTTCTCTAGAACAAAGGAAGTTAACCTCTCTCTCTCTTTTCTCCCCTCCTTTTATTCAGCCAACTGGCAGAAGCCACACTTGTGTTCCCAACTCTTCCTCTGCTTCAGTTAGATTATCTGCTGACCAGGAGAGGGGTCTTCCAGCCACTTACGCATGCAGATCTTTTGATTACTTGCAGACTTTGATGGAGTCATCTTACTGTTTCCTTTTTCTGACCCAAGTGAAATGACTGGCAAGTCTGTCTCACCTGTAATCTTTCCTTAAGAAGGGAAATGATAGTTGTCAATTACATTTGTTTAATATTTATTATTTTAATTAGGTCATAGAAATCATCGGTTTGTTTCAATAGTGCATTTTCCTTAGAGTTTTCAATAAGATAATAATCTGATTTGTAAAGTTCAGGCCACTTTATACAATTATACAATTCGACGTTAACTATAAACTCTCCTCAAAGTTAGAATTTTTGCTTTCTATCACCATTGATTATTGAGGCTACTAAATTATTACAGGAATTTCCAGAGAAGATATTATGCAGGTTGTAGCTTTTCTTTTCACCTTTGTTAGATGGCCTTTCTCTGAACGTTCCTACATCTGCTAACTGTGGCATTCCAAAGAGGTAAAAGTGTGACATCTGATTTACATCAGATAGTGTTTCAGCTGAACAGAGGTAAATCTTGCAGTATCATTCTGTCTTCTTCTCATTGCTTTTTTAGAAATTCAAGTATCTTCTGTAGAAGAATATTCTTTCACTATAATACAGGATAAATCCTCATCAGTTGCTTGTCATTAATTAAAGGTTTATTTTTTCATCAAGCCTGAGTGACATGTATCATTTTCAGTTGTGGTGAACGTCCCAAAACATCCAATTTTGCATTTAATTTACCTTGTATTGTAAGTGGACCTGGAAAGCTATAACTTCATGCATTTGACTCACATTTTGGGTCAGGTAAAAGACATCCTGCCATACAGAAAACATGCATAAGCATTAGGACCTGTGTGCTGAAAATGTCCAAAGCATGCTGGAACACTCAGCAGAGGCTTCTCCTAAGGTCTCTGTTTCCTTGTAGTGAATCCTTCACCTGAAGATTTGTTGCTCCTTGCAAACATGTCACAAAGGCTGAAAACCAGTGTGTAAAAAGCCTAGCAAATTCTCTTTGGGGCTACATGTCTAACAGGTTGGATTTTTTGGAAAATTTTAGTAAAAATGGTTCAGTCATTTCAGTCATTTCAGAGAACAATACAATATATTTAGATGATATATTTATATAATTTTGATATCTATTTAAGTTAAAATCAGCACTCAGCAAACATTTAAGAACCACTCTTGAAGCTTTGAAGGACAATGAAGAGTAGGAGTGTTTCATGGGGACTTTATCTAGGAATATCTTTCACCTGAGAAGCTGACTGCCAGAAAAACAGAAATTAAGGAGCCCTTTTGGTTTACTCTTTCTAATAGGCAACACTGGCTATTCTTCAGCAACTACAGGAGTGAGATAAGGATTGGTTGGTTTTTGTTAGGGTATTCCTTTCTTAGGCTTTGTTAGGATATTCCTGATCTGGCCCATGGGTGGGACCCGGACCCTGGGTCCTGCTTGGCTGGTTGGAGCATAGTAAGACTGCACCCCACCAAGGCATGTTCCTGCATCCTGTGGCTACCCACTTCCCTTGTTCAGCTTTAAGGACAAAACGGATTTGAAGAGATAGGGAAGAAGCATTTTTGTCAAGCAGAACATAGTTCTGACCAGAAAAAGTTCTGCTCCAAATCCTGCTCTTCTGATCAAGTGCTGTGAAATTTAATCAGATTTCTGTGAAATCACCTACCAGAAAAGCATTGCTTTTGGTCCAGTTCGAATTCCGGTCACCATAAAAACCACTTACTTGTTATCAGGTACTTTATTAGGCCAAGTAGCAACATTTTGCAGGGAGCAAAAGTTTGTATCACTAATAACCTGTTGAGTATTAATGCAATATTAGAAAATTTTCTCAGTGTGAGTTTTCAGAAAAAGCTTAGGAAATTGCACACAAATTGTTAATACTATAACATTAAGTACTCAGTAGTTAAGAAATGCAAGATTCAACCTCCTGTCTAATCTTAATTCAGATGCTTAGTACATATGCATCTTAATTCAGTCTTAATTATACCATCACAATAGTCTCTTCCCCTGTGTTTAATTCTTTGCACTGGCAGGATTATGTTTAGTTAGCGAACAGCTGTTCAATATTTTGTTTTGGCCTTGTGCAGTGTGTTGTTCCATACTGCATTTACTGCACTTTTCAATCCCTCTGTGAACTCAGAGTTATTTATTTATGTCCAGAGTTTTGTGTCATTACACAGCACTTAAGTGCTTCATTTTATTTATTTTTGTGATACCCATGTGAGATGAAGGGATAGTATTTATTATCTCATTGTTACCGATGGGGACAGATAATTTAAGACAAAGACAGACATCTACTTTTTCCTGCAGACCTGACTGAGGCACTTTGCACATCATCTCCCAAAGTACTTCTCCTTCTTATAGCACTTAATACATCCAAAGCATACCCCCACTGACTTCAGTTGGGATTTCTAGGCATTTTCATTAAATTCCAGGCATTTAGAAATGAGGAATCTTTTTCTGTGATAAAAATCATTTTACGTAGATTGCTCAGAAATGTAAAGATTCCTATGACAGTGTCAGGAAAATTATCTAGTTTCTTCTGGCAAGATATCTTAACAAATTTGTAATAAACTGCTTCTCACTTATTACAGGAGCTCACCTGAAAATGTCCTTTCATAACACAGATCCACATCTGTCTCAAGAGAATTTGATTCTGTACAGTGAATAAAACACTTTCTCTCACCGTCTCAGGGGCAGAAGAGGAGAGAAATGAGGTTAAATTGTAGCTGTAGAAATAATTTTAATTCCTGAATGTCAGTATTTGGGTGCTCATTTAGGTGCTTAAAACCTTGCATTTTTATTATTTTATTTTATTTGAATTCCTGCGTATCACATATATTCATACTTTATATATCTCTATATCTAGAAATGTACAGCTAGATATTTTAGGTAGAAACAAAAAGGACCAGTTTGAAACTGGAGAAACTAACTTGTTTTATTATAGATGAGATCATGTTATCCAATCTATGAAAGATTTAAAGGTTAAAAGGCAAATTCGCCTCCTTAGAAACAACTCACAGGGGATTTTGCTACATGAATCCACTACATGAATTCTCTACATGAATTCAAATGATGGATTTTCCCAGTGAGCCCACCTGTCTGTACAGAGATGGAAGATTGGAGGCAGGGTTGCAATCAACTGTAAAAGAAGCAAGGAGACCATCAGTGCTCCCAAATGCTCAGGAAAACTTTGTAATGAAGGGCGACCTTGTAGAGGCACTTTGACTCTCTTGTATTATCATGAGCATGTCACCCAAACCTGTCCACTGCTCAAACACCTTGCTAATCACTTCAATAGATAAACTCCTACATGAAGTATATCACCACCAACCACCAGACCACACCCACCCCCTGCCCCAGACCCTAGGCCCCTTAGATAAGGAATCCATCCACACCATTCTCCCTGCCACCTCCTGTCTTGCTGTAGTCTGATAACAGGAAGTAGTATCTTGGGAAAGGTTATTCAAGCAATGTTATTCCACTTTTAGGAGAACAGCCAAGGTCACAAAGATGCCAAGACATAATGTAAGAAAATAACAGACACAAGTTTTGGAGGTAGGAGGCAAAGATGTCAGAGAATAAAGCAAAACAATAGGAAGGAGAGAATCTTTGACAGTTCTTTCAAAGTACTTTAACGTTACTTAATAGTTTCCTAAGGTGATTTAAGAACACACGGAAGAGAAACAGAGAACAGAAAAGTGGTATTTTGAAGATTTAAAGTTCTTAAACAAGTGATAGGCCAAATTTATGCAGCCTGTGTAGAAATTTCCTGCTGCTGATTTTGCAATTCTATCCATATGCTGACAAAGTAAGCACTTTTTTGTCTCCAGTTGTTGTCAGGAATAAATGTCCTTCTGCAAAAACAGAGACATAAAGAAAGAAGTCATTCACACATCCCAATGAAACTATCTTTATTTTGTTCGTGACAGCTTGCAAGTTCATGTTTTCGTAACTGATTTCACATCCTTGCTCCACTAAAAGGCAGAAAAGGAAACAATTTACAAGAATTACATTTAAGCATGCCACTGGTTGCATGGATCATCATGCCAAGATATGGAAGAAGTTACAGTAGATCAGAATGGTGAAGATGCCCTTCATGTCTACTTGAGCATGTTTCCCTTAAGTGCCACTCTTCATGCCATATAAAAATTCATGATACTTTCAATAAATTTGTAGTACATGAACAATTTGGGGTAAAGTATGACCAACACTGAATACAATCTTGTTGAAAGATTAAAAAGGATGCTTCATTTTCTACACTGATAATTAAAAACTATAAAAACATCTAATTTGCTGACTGATCCAATGGCTGGTTAAAGCACTTGGTATTCCTAGTCAACACAGCATAAAGGCTTTCACCTCCTTACATCTAAAGTGCTTGAATTCTGCCCACAATTTTCCCCTCATTTTGTGAGACAGGACAGAGAAGATTATGTTTACAGACCTTTCAAAGAAAGTGTCTTGCCCCTTGATTTCATCTAGTTGAGCCTTAAAGGATAGATGAGCAAACAAAAGAAAGATCAGGGGACACAGAATGCCAACCAATTTAAGAAATACATGATAAGAAATCAGGAAACAGGCTTATATTAGCCCTAAAATCGCCAAATAAAGAAGGTTAAATGGGATTACTCAGTAGAAAAAACAGGTTTACAAGCGTAACCAGCAGTAAATTGTAGCAATGATTAAATGAGTATATAACAATCAAAATGTAATAAAACCTCAGTACTGTGTTTTACTCCTTCGAAGTCTAATATGTGAGTAATTGCTACACATGTGGCAGCAGATGACTATAGCATGAAGCACATCTATCAAAAACATATTATCAGGAGCTCATATCTAATATATATATGTATCAGTAACAGCTATGGATGATGCTTCACTCTAGAATGTAATCTGAGTTATACATGGTTTTGTTGTAGAATTATGCAGTCCATTTCATGAAAAACAAAGTTAACATAGATCTACTGCTGCAGGTTCAAGCAGAAAAATGCCCTGAGAGCTGAGTTTACCCACAGGAATAAAAGTATTGGAGAATAAATAAAGTTATCAGCCTTGCTCCTATCATAGCCCTTGTGTTATCCAGCAAATCAGGTGGCAGAAATTTTCATGCACTAAAGCTTGACACAACACCAGGGCTGCAAGTATTACAAGGCTTGATAACACTATTTCTTTCGTATCATAAGCTTCAATCTTGCCTTCACATTCAGGATAAATATCTAAGTCCTCTTGTTTTGGTTTGGTTAGGTTTATTTTCATATATGTATATCTCATTTAGACATACATCTTACTGACCCAACATTTTGTCATTTTTGTTATCCTTCTTCATTTGTGCACTGGCAGTTTTGAGTTAGGGGACTCTAAAATCATCTGATATAATAGATAGACTTATGAAGAAGTGTAATTCATTTCATGCATTCTAACCTTTCATTAGATGTATAAGAGTAGATGGCTTCGTTTCTTTACACAACACACCATATGAGTAGATGCATATTTAGCCCACTATATTTTGTTATGATTTTCTGATTCTTTCTAGACCCCTTCCTGTTCAATTTCTGTTTAAAAACTATTTAAAAAAATGTATTTTACTTTGTTACATGACATTAGAAAACTTCAGACAGATAAACATTCATAGTTAGATATTTACTGATAATGCTGACAATATAGACAGCAGCACTTAAAGTGACTGAATGTTAAAGTAACATTGGAATTGTAATACCAAAATTGGTAGAATATTGTTGGTAATTCTAGTATATAATGAAGTGTGTTGAGACCTACTCCATTTCTTGAAAGATCAGTGCCATAAATAACCATCCTGGCTTAAGACAAAATTGAAACAGATTTTGCTACCACAAATACTGTGCAAGTTTGCAAAGATGAAATTCTTCTAGACAGAGAAAGAATAAGATGCCAGCACATTCAGAAATAATGTAGTGCTGTTCATGGGTTTTATAGGATATATAAATCTGGTTCTGTTGCTCTCCAGTTAGTTTTTTTCTTGTAGTTCTTTACAGACAAGAAAAGGTTTTAAATTTGGATGTTTTAGTCTCCATAGGTTTATTTCTATGTGTGTCACTTACACTTGTGCTGCCAAAATACAATAACGGTATTTTATTTACCCTTTTCACAAATGTATATGACCACAGAAAGTGTATTCTATGATGAAACTGTCCTAATGTATTTGATGTGACATTATGGTGCCATATCCTTTCTCTACATATATTCTGTAGTCACACACCTCTGTGTTTTTCACAGGTCCAAAGAAGACACTTATTTTGGTGCAACTGAATGCAAACTAAACATTAGGCATACATTGCAACATTTGAGTCTCAGCAGACTCCTGACACTAAGAAACTAGAAAAGTATTACATCTCTTGATGCATGTCAGGCATTGCATTTTCAGAGAACTGTCATCATTGCATTTTGGAAAACACATTAACTTTCAAAAATTACTTAATATTTTCTGAATACTTTCCTAACTCTAATTAACATAAAATTAATTACTTTGAAACCAGTCACACCAAAGATGTTAAAGAAAACCCAATACCGTCTGCAATTGAGAGAACATAAAAAGAACTGTCAGGTAGAAATAGTCTAGTTTAAAATGGAAGTAAAAATTGTAAGAGCTTCAAAAGTGATCATTTTTATTGAATACTCAGTAAATGTTTTTGGTTCTGAGGACAAGTATTTTTATGGCATCTTAGCAAATAACTCTCTTGTGACCTTTTGTAAGAAATACATATACACATACTTAGATATATATGAACCTTTTCTTTAGTAGATGGATAAAATGAGACCCATGTCCCAGCTTTTAAATTTATCTCTGAAATATATTGTTCAACTTGTGAAATTTTTGTAAAAACATTTTCACTATGCAACTTGCCACAGAAGTTGATACCTGACCTCCAAAAATGTCTGTTTCCAGGGTAGGTTTCTTGAACATCATCTGTATTAATGACAGAATCAGATAGCAGGCAATATGAAGGCAATATATACTTCTAACCTTTTAGGAATACTTCAAATTTCACATTACAAAGACTACACTTGACATTTTAATTACTTAACTGTATGAAAACTAGGTTATCTTTCAGCCTCTGACATTTTTTTATTTCATTAGTTTTCTTACCTTGTCTTTCTCTTATCTCTTCTTTTTATTGAGAAATTCTAAATGTAGTATGATCATAAAAACTCAGCCAAGCAAAGAGGTGAATAAGAAGAAGCATTTACTGAAATGAGATAGAGCATTTTATATTACATACATATGTTCATTGTTCATTCAATTATTTTCTTTTCCTTTTTTTGCAGCTACCTATAGGTAGTTTGAGAATGACAGACACTACTGCGACTTACTACTTCACAACTGATAAAAACCAGGGATTATAAGAATAAATTATTAAATACATAGTTAATATTCATTAAAGAAAAATAATCATACTTTGAAATATGATGGTAGCAGATTTAAATAATCTAGCATTCAAGGATTCAGTTGACCAACAAAACTATACAACAAAGAGCCTTATTCACCATTGCTTTGCCCTTTCTAATAGAGCTGAGCAAGCTGCAAGTGAATCAGAATTAACCAGTTTTAATTAGCACCTTATAAATATTCCACATTCATGTCAGTTATGGCATAAAGCAGAGCACAAAAGAGCATCCATTCTGAAATATTTTCATTGTCTAGAAATTTATGAATTAGAGAGCTCTGCAACTCCTTTCTACACCAAAATTCCCATTTACAAGTAGTAAGAAAAATTATATATATATA
>NW_009920427.1:82583-100395 GCF_000696875.1 Nestor notabilis | reverse complement strand
TCTCACAATAGTAATTAAAAGTATATTTTACATTTATATAATATATGTAAATATAAGTATATAAATAAATACAAATTAAAAGTAAAATAAAAAGTAAATGATAGTTCTCCTTTCCCAAAAGACCCAAATCCAAGGAATAAGATTCTCTGTCTGCCTTCTTACACAGCAATAAGGACAGTGACTGTGAGCCCCTCAGGAAAACGGGTCTCTCTGATGTAAAATAATGTGAAGACCAGACTGAAATACTTGTGTATGTAACTCCTCAGTGCATTGTACCTGAAAACATTCATTGGTGTAGAAAGCAAGGACAATTATGTCATTCACAAGCTAATTTATCTCCACTTGACACGGAGTCACAGCAAACACAGCAATTTCTGACCTTTCCCAAATCCCAGCTGTTCCCTGCTGGGGTTCCTGCCTGACAGCGAGAACTCTGAGATCACAGAACCCCAGCCTGGTTTGGGTTGAAGGGACCTTAAAGCTCCTCCAGCTCCAACCCCTGCCCCGGGCAGGGACACCTTCCACTAGAGCAGGTTGCTCCAAGCCCCTGTGTCCAACCTGCCCTTGAACACTGCCAGGGATGGGGCAGCCACAGCTTCTCTGGGCACCCTGTGCCAGCGCCTCAGCACCCTCACAGGGAAGAGCTTCTGCCCAAGAGCTCATCTCAATCTCCCCTCGGGCAGGTTCAAGCCATTCCCCTTGTCCTGTCCCTCCATCCCTTGTCCAAAGCCCCTCTCCAGGTCTCCTGGAGCCCCTTTAGGCCCTGGAGCTGCTCTAAGGTCTCCTTGGAACTCATATCCTTCAGTTGAAAGGCGCTGCCTGGTTCAGAGCTCGTCTTTCCATGTCTTCTGAGCAGTGCGCTCTAGGTAAGGAGCAAATTGATTGTTTCAGGCTCCTCACAAGGCATTCACATAAACCCTAAATTTTAAATATCATTTTTATCTTAAAACAATCCATCAGAGCACTCATGACCACAGACACCACGAATTATGGGCCCAAAGGTTAACACCACTTGCTGAAAGTGTTTTCCCAGCCAGACAAGCTTTTAATTGCCTGTTAATGACTTTGCACCTTACAGAGCAATGACAAAGATCTGAACTGGGCAGTGGGAGCTACGGAGAAGTATTATGTCCTTGTCCATCACAGCACTGAATTGCATTTGCTTATCTGTTCGTGGATGTGTGTTTTAATGCGCACAAGGTTCAAATATCAATTACACGGGTGCACCCTTGGAGATAGCCCTCGTTAATAAGCACACTGTACCGGGCCTGTCACGGGACAGAGCCCCGGCAAGCACTGGGTACCCAGAGTAGAAAGATAAGCCTGAAATTGGAAAATGATTGTGAATTGAAGTGAACATTCATAAAATGCAATGAAATGATTTATGGGAGCAGAGGAATTGCATCAGAATGAGGGTTTTTTCCTTTTCCATGTTGTTCATAGGAATAAATTAAAGAAAAAGCCTTTCCACAAGCAGACCAACTGCTCCTGTGCACATCACGGGCCTTGTCCTGCTCCACTTTGGCCGGGATGGATCAGTTTCCAGGATAATGTTATTTGCTGTTGCTTTGAAGAGCAGTGAAGGACGCAAAGCCTCTGCGTGCACAGGGAGAGCTCCCAGCAAGATTGCTGCTGTCTTTCTAACACCAAGAGAATGATATCAATGCAAAATCCTCCTGTGTGCCACGTTAAAAACTACTATTAGCCTCTGAGATTGTGATGCTCTCCAGTGTCAGCACTTCCCTGGATATGTGCTATGCACCAAAATACTGTACACTGAGCCCTGGGAATGATACATGATGTGTCCTAGCCCAATTCCCAGCATCAATTTGGAAAAAAAGGAAAAAAATCCACAAAATATCTACAAGCACATGGAATTTCATACAAAGCAATTTGTGTTTCGGAGTTAAGATCAAACCAAACATTCTCTGCTTCAAATATTTGTGTTACTGTAAACAAAATACAGAACCCCAGCCTGGTTTGTGTTGGAAGGGACCTTAAAGCTCCTCCAGCTCCAAGCCCTGCCCCGGGCAGGGACACCTTCCACTGGAGCAGGTTGCTCCAAGCCCCTGTGTCCAACCTGCCCTTGAACACTGCCAGGGATGGGGCAGCCACAGCTTCTCTGGGCACCCTGTGCCAGCGCCTCAGCACCCTCACAGGGAAGAGCTTCTGCCTCAGAGCTCATCTCAATCTCCCCTCTAGCATCAGAGGACAAACAGTTTTCACTTCCTTAGCAATTCCCGGATTGCGGCTGTACTCCTGGCACTTGCTTTTCTGTGGGAATCATGGAATCATAGAATGGTTTGGGTTGGAAGGGACCTTAAAGATCACCAATGTTCTGCTGGATCAGCACCGCTGCTGCTCTGCGCTGGCAAGTGACAGGGTCACGCACTCAGCATAATTCTGCCGCAGCAACAGCAGCATCAGCTCTTGGGCCTGGCAAGCAGCCACCGCCAGCCAGGAGATACCAGCAGGAGCCACATCTGCAGGGCAAGGCAGGGGGCTGGAACTAGATGATCTCTAAGGTCCCTTCCAGCCCAAACCAGCCCGGGATTCTGTGTGTTCATCAGCGGCCGGCACCAGCCACCTTTGGGTGCTGTGGGACATGGTGACCACACAGCAAATCCCTGCACCTCAAAGGCATTGCGGCTGCTGGGTGGAAACTTGGTGGAGCTCCCTTGCTAATTCCTGTTGGAATGATGTGCAAAAATGCCCATGAGCAGTTTTCGTAACCCCTGTATTTACAGCGATCTTATGCTCAGCTGTTGATCTAATTTATACTGCAAAATATACATGGTTTTCATAGTGCTGTAGCCCCCAACTATTTCATACAACTCACAGACACAGTTGAAAATATTAAAATTAAGCCATTTTTAAACCCTCACGTCCCCAGAAGTTTTGCATCCAGCTCACATAAGAAAGCTCTGAGTAAATATGAGAAATAAATACTTTTCTTGGGGAATACATAGATGCTCCATTTAATCTTTCCTATTTGTCTGCAGAGTATTTCATCTTTGAAAGCCTGGTTTTAGTTCTACACATTTCCCATGGCTGTGTGGGATAACTTAAATCGTGTTATGTGAAAGATGTAAGCGTAAGTCTATGTAAACACATTTCTGTTACATTGCATGCACATCCTGCTCAGAAAGGGATATTGATGGAACCATGGGATCCCAGACTAGTTTGTGTTGGAAGGGACCTTAAAGCTTCTCCAGCTCCAACCCCTGCCACAGGCAGGGACACCTTCCACTAGAGCAGGTTGCTCCAAGCCCCTGTGTCCAACCTGGCCTTGAACACTGCCAGGGATGGGGCAGCCACAGCTTCTCTGGGCACCCTGTGCCAGCGCCTCAGCACCCTCACAGGGAAGAGCTTCTGCCCCAGAGCTCATCTCAGTCTCCCCTCTGTCAGGTTCAAGCCATTCCCCTTGTCCTGTCCCTCCATCCCTTGTCCAAAGCCCCTCTCCAGGTTTCCTGGAGCCCCTTCAGTCACTGGAGCTGCTCTAAGGTGTCCCCTTGAGGAGAATAAGCCTGGAGAAGAGCTAAATAATAGACTATCATTTGCAGTGCCTCATTTTGCCACAGCAACAGGAGGAAGGAGCTGTAAAGCCATCAGACAGCAGAGCTGTGACAACAGGGCTTTGCCCTGGGTCAAATGCCTGGGTGGCACTGTCCGGGCTCCTTCTGCCCCCCAGCCCTGGGGCTCCTGCACCCTCTGACCATGGACCAAGTCTGTTCTCAAAGCTGCCACAGGCGTGGGGCCTTACTGGGAATAATTAGCCCCTTCCCAAGAGCCAAATGTGCACATCCAGTGCTATGAATTATAAATAAGCCAAAGCGAGATCTAATCGTGTTGCTTTCTTGTTTAAAAAATCACTGCCCTGCTTTTCCTACATGCTTCTAACTCCTGTTTTGCAGAGAAAGGGGTTTTTAGGCTGTTTTAAGCCTGCAGATGTTCATGTTGAGCTATTTGCTGCAGGATACCCAGTGGCCTCCGTGGAAGAGGGTGACTTGCAAACCCCTCTCAGGCCAAAAGGTGCTTTGCATGTCATGGTGCAGAGATGATGTCCCTGCTGCAGGTTGTGGTTTTCCAAGGAAAACCCCCGGCATTGGGAGCAAAGTGCCCTTATACCTCTGCAGCAGAGGTCTGAACAGACCCGCAAAAATCAAGTACACGTTTTTCTTCTTACTCATTTATGTTTAACACCAGGGCAGGAAAACGCTACCCTTGCCCAAGTCCTCCGTCCAAGCCTTTCGGAGCGGGTCCATATGGCAGCGTGTATGTGTGCTACACCTGCTGCCAGATACCACATGTGTGGTAAGAAAACACAGTTTTAATTGTGTTTCTCCTGAGGAATAACAAGTGTGAGGATTTAGCATGCATCATGTCACACAGCAGTAGCAGAAAACAGGCATTCAAGTTTAGTGGCACTGGCCTTTCCCTTCCTGGCTACAGAAACTGGTCTTAACAACCCAAGATGTCCAGAGCAGATTACTTCCACGTCATTACGTGTATCAGTAAGTCTAGTTAAGAGATCTTCTGAAAAACCTATCAGGAACGGCCTTGGACATGAGGCAATCTCATGTTCCTATTTCTTTTACTTCAACTAAGAGCCCTTTCCCATCTTTGGTCAAAGACCTTGGCTGGCACCACCTCAGGCTGATGGACCAGTGCTGATGAATCTTCGAGGTTTCTTTTTCTTAGACAATGACTCTGATAAATCTTTTGGCTCTATGGCCACAAACGCCAGCCTGGCACGTTCCTCATATCTTGTAGGTCTGTCAAATGCACATGGTCTGCAGAAGGGCAGAAAAAAGGAGCTGTAAGACACCGCAGAAAAAACTGTGCGAAAACTGAGTCGTCTCCTGAACCTTGACTGGCAGTGTTCAAGGGCAGGTTGGACACAGGGGCTTGGAGCAACCTGCTCTAGTGGAAGGTGTCCCTGCCCGGGGCGGGGGTTGGAGCTGGAGGAGCTTTAAAGTCCCAACACAAACCAGTCAGTGATATGATTCTATGATCTATTAAGTACTGATTATCTATTTGTCTCAAATACATGTGCTGATCCCTCTCACTTTATAACTCTTCAGTCTGCAGTTTGTTGAATCTGGAGGCACTACAAGGGTTAAATGACTCGTTAATGACTTTGTTTTCATCCTGCAAAAGCTTCACCCTTTTTTAAAGTGTTTTAAAGAGAATTCTTGGTATGTTTAAAATATGATCTACTCACAAAAATGTCCCGAAACAATGATTCGGGTTAATAAACCAGGATGGTCAGGATGAATGGTGAGGATGAATGTGGCATCTGCTCTTCTCTTGCTGTCATGTCACCAGCGTGCCCAGCCTGGGTTTGCTGCCTGCTGCCCTCCCAGAGGGGGTGTCCCCAGAACAAACAGGCAATAGGAGCATCCTGAGGCATTTTAGAGATGAACTGATATTTTTCTCTGAAACACTTGTGCAAGACACCACGAGCTCCTCCAAAGGCCAGTATCTCCTCACACTGCCATAAGGAATGCCATGCAAAAGAAGGGGAAAGCTGGTGAAATCTGCAGTTCCTTCATTTGGTTTTGAACATTAAAGGTTTTGTTTCACTGAAATGTCTTCTATGGTACATAAATTGCTCCCTCAAAAGTGCAAATCTCAAATAAAAATGAACTCATGTCTAAGGGACTAAACTAAACTAAGCAAGTATTCAAAGCCTCATTTTCACAGCGTTTCAAGAGGTATTAAGGAGTTCATCTGCTTTTATTGAAAAGCAAGAAATACTTTCCATTTGCCATCAAATAGTCCAAGAAATCCTACTTATTTCTGTGCAGTGCTTTTGTACTGGTTTAGTTTGAACCTCTGTATTTCACTAGGATTGCAATGTTACTCTCATTTCTCTGTTCTTTTACTAAGACCTAATTATTTGACCATCTTAGCTGGAATATTCTTTTCCTGACAACTGTATTTTAACAAGAGGGGTTTTTTTTTAAGCTGTTTGAAGATACTAAGAAGACATGATGATTTCTAGGAATACCTCTAATTGTTCCTGAAGGGATACTCAAACTTCTGGAACGGTCCTGCTAAGATTTATCAGAGCAGTCTTCTTCAGAACACCCCTAACCACAGACATATAATGTCCCTTGAGCCAAGAGTGATGGATCTTGAACTGAATGTCACTTAATTGGATTCTAATACTAAATCTCTTAAGAATGGTAATAACAAGTATTGAGAAAGAACAAAGGCCCAAAGTCCCATAACTTGAAAACAAAAGACATCACTTCTTCTATGGGAGAGGTGGGACTTTGGAAGTCCCTTGTTTTTAGTTTATCCAAAGGCGAAGGGAAGAATGACAACAAGCAGTTTGTGTCGGGTGTTAGTGTTTACACTGCTGTCTTTAAACTGTTAATTAATCCCCTCTTTTACTCCACATAGAGCTCCACACCATTTCCCCTTGAGCTCCTGGCAAGCTGCTAGCTGTGTGTTTGATATCAAGGAACCACTGATTTAATGACATGCTGTGCCTTTACCAACCGAGAAAACTCCATTCAGGATCACGAGCCAGGCCATTAAATTCATATCAAATATTAATCACAACACTTCAAGTCCCCAAGCGGTGGTGAGATGGACCAATCCATCCACACAATCACTACATCCCCGCCAGTGCGATACTCAGGTACCCCATGCGTAAGGTTTTTCTCATGATGAAGGACCCCGAGTCCCCCTTGATCCACCCCGTGTCCGAGGGGACACATAATCTGGGTATTTTCCAATGAGTTCTTGGTCACCCAAGCACAGGAGCAGCTCCTTGCACATCATCTACAGCCAAGGAAGTGCCTGGGGTTTATGGTATAAACCCACTCAACTCACTCTGCGTGCCAAGAGGGGTGAGTTGCAGTAGCTCATCCTCTGCTAGCACGAATTTCTGCAACAAAGCTCATTGCCCAGGCCCCAGCAGCAGCCCAAAGCTTTGGTGCTGCCTTCAGTGCTAACAGGGGAACACACCAGGGCACCAGGCTGAAGAGTTCCTGATTCCCAGAGGTCCTGACCACAGCTGGTGGTTCAATAAAAACTGCAGAGCAATGTGTAAAGTTCTGCAACCCAGCGTGGTAAACCTAGAGCTGAGCCACGTCCTGAAATGGCACAGAAGAAGGAGCTTATGTCAAAGCAGAAGAAAGGGTGTTCTCCATAAACCCAGCCTAGGAGCTGGCCACGAGAGCTTTGTAAAGCCCTGAGGCATCTGAGCCCTAACTCGTAGCCCATCACTGCCACTCATCCCTGCCTTGGTGTGCCTGGGAAGCTTTCCTGGCTCATCCCCAAACACTTCCAGCTCGGATGCAGGGAACAGATGTTTCAGCTCATCCCACTAATGCTTCACCTGACCGAGGTGCACAGCGCTGGCGCCATAATGAAGCTGTTGCCTGCAAGATGAGTGATGATGGCAGAAGGGAGGCACATCACTGTCACTGCTGATCAGGGCAAATCACTGAGTTATTTTACATTCTGCTTCTGAGACACCTAAAGGGAACCAGCTTCGCTTTTGGCCTAATGCAGCAATTAATCTACCTCCATTTAGGAAAGGTGGCTGCACATCACTGCTGCTCAGGATACCTTGTCTGAGGGGAGTGGGACCATGAGCACATCACCAGCTCCAGCCTCCAGGTAGTTGATGTCTCTTGCAGGACATCACCTTGAGGAAGCAATAGCTCCGTAGGAGAAAACCTTTCATTACCTTCAAGGCTCTCACCAAGTAGCTGGGGAAGTAAGATGGGATCCTTTGGAAGGAGACAATGGAATGATGACTCCAGGCGCTGCAAACCCAAACCCACGAACCAGGGAACAACAGTCACTGGTTTTAAACTATCTGGACCAAGGCAACTTGAGTGAAAGGGCTCTTTTCAGCTGGCAATGTTGCCAGGCTGCTAGAGAAACCTGCTAACTGGGCTTTGAATGACAAAGTTGGGAACGTGGTTTGATGGTGAGATCCTTCACACAGCATCACAGTCTGGTTTGTGTTGAAGGGAGCTTAAAGCTCCTCCAGCTCCAACCCCTGCCCCAGGCAGGGACACCTTCCACTAGAGCAGGTTGCTCCAAGCCCCTGTGTCAAACCTGGCCTTGAACACTGCCAGGGATGGGGCAGCCGCAGCTTCTCTGGGCACCCTGTGCCAGCACCTCAGCACCCTCACAGGGAAGAGCTTCTGCCTCAGAGCTCATCTCAATCTCCCCTCGGGCAGACTGAAGTCATTCCTTCGTCAGTGCTGGGGGTAGTTTTGCTGTGCAAAGACAGCAGCTCAGTAGAGGAGAGATGAGAGCAGCTTCTCCAGGATCAGAAATTACGTAAGGCACGATGCAGGTATATTAGAAGATGTGAAATACTCCTCACCAGCAATGATGGTTGCTCAATGTTTAGCATTTAGTAAGACAAAAGACACTATCTAGATGCTTTTGTTTCCAAAACTTTCAGGTTTAAAACAATTTTCAAGCAAGAGACGGAGCATTTTAAAAGATGGGCTCATGCTTTGTACACACACAAAGCCCCGAAATCTGATAATGATTCATGTCAGTGAAGCATTTTCAGCCTGAAAACCCAGGTTCAGAGTACTTGCACTTCAACAAAACACTTCTTATTCCTGTCATGTGTGGATAACATCTGAAGAACGGTGCTTCTCGAGCAGAAGTGCAAGTGGAGCAAAATATTTGACGTTCACTTGCTCATATCAAGCTTTGTTTGTGTCTTAGGGTTTAGCAAGAAGGTTACAAAAGGCTCTTTGCTTCTCCCTTTGCAGTATCAGCTTTCTGTAGCCATGTGCTCCAGAGGAAGGGTTGAGCAGGAATCGCCTCTGCTCAGGGCTGAGCATTGCCTTTTGTCCTGTAATTGAATTGAATGGGCTCCGAGACTCATTTTTCCCCGACAGCCCTATCATTTGAGTGCTCTGAAGATGTATTACACTAATATATTGTCAGGACGACATGGCTATGATGATACATTAATGCAATACATCTTCACAGCTTTAGGGCTGTCCAGAAACAATAGGATGGGCATTAGATTCCGTTCAGTCATATCACACTCCTGCACACATGCCCTAGCAGCAAATGAAATGTGTTCAAGGAGGGGAGTCATCACGTAAATGTGTTCAAACCTAAAGCCAGGCTCGTGCCTGGATGAGTGTAGCTTTCCCCATTAGTGAAAAATCTGTTATTTAGCATGTGCTGAACGGTTCTTACAGGGGTTTTGGGGGGTGTCTGATGGGTTATTTTGGAAACTCTTCAGTGTCACCATTCCCTGGAAACAAGACTGAAGCAATCACAGAATCCCAGAATTATTTGGCTTGGGAAGGACCTTAAAGTTCATCTAGTTCCAAGAGGTGATTGGAGTATTATTATATATTACAGTACTTGGAGTACTATGTGCAGTTCTGGTGTTAGCAGGACATGGAGCTGCTGGAGCAAGACCAGAGGAGGCCACGAGGATGATCAGGAATTGGAGCACCTCCCATACGAAGACAACCTGGAGAAGAGAAGCTGCGTGGAGGCCTCAGAGCAGCTTCCAGTATCTGAAGGGGGCTACAAGGATGCCAGAAAGGGACTCTTCACCAGGGACTGTAGCGATAGGACAAGGGGTGGTGGGTTTAAACTGAAACAGGGGAGATTTAAGTTAGATCTAAGGCAGAAGCTCTTCCCTGTGAGGGTGCTGAGGCGCTGGCACAGGGTGCCCAGAGAAGCTGTGGCTGCCCCATCCCTGGCAGTGTTCAAGGCCAGGTTGGACACAGGGGCTTGGAGCAACCTGCTCCAGTGGAAGGTGTCCCTGCCCGGGGCAGGGGTTGGAGCTGGATTCCTTTCCAACTCAAACTATTCTATGATTACAAGTGACATTTTGTTTTAAGGGAGTTGGGTAGAAAAAAATGTTGCTTTTTTTCACTGGACTTTGTGAAGGATGGAATTTAACCTGTTTTGCGTTCAGATAAACCCAGGACAGTTCACGCTTTCCACACGTGGTGGGTGCTTCTGCTGCTGGCCCCTGCCCGGCTTAGCGGTCTGAGCTGGCCGTCACCTGAGTGTCTGGTCCCTCTGTGGATGGGACAACTCAGCTTCTGGCAGTTTTATCAAAACCAAAGTGGAAAAGAGTTCTGACATACAGCCCAGGTTTACAGAGCAGTGATGTTACCAAAAGCTTTCTGAATGGCTTTTGTTGTCCCTGTTCCTGGCAGCGCTCACGTTCCAGCATCACCCAGCACACACACACGCGCTGCATGCACACAGAGGCATTCGAGGCTGGAGCTCTCTTTCAGGCAGACCTTAATCCTTTAAAATTCTGGTTTCATTCTTAAACTATTGATGCTGCACTTTGCTCTTAAATGTCAGAACAAAATAAGTAATACCTGCAATTTATTCGGGTGACATTTCAACAATGGAAGACTTCAGATTACAAACTATAGCTCCGCGTTCCTGACGGTGTTGTGCTGAATGTGTAGATTTTGTGGATTTACATAATGGGTTTATAGAATGAATATTTATATAATGAAAGCATTTACATAATGACTGCAAGTTAAACATGCACAATAAAGACTCCAGGCCAATAATTTATGTACCCAGTTAAAAATCACCTCTAAATACCTTCTGTTTTTATTCCTACGAAAAAGATCATTTTATCATAGAATCACAGTTTGGGTTGGAAGGGACCTTCTCTTGTTCAAAAAAATCCAGTCTAACCTTGTGCACGTAAAGGCTGCACTGATGCAAATCATGATAATGCTTTGGAATCAGTCGACACTGAATCATTTGTATTCAGAGATTTCAGTTTCTTATCTTTTAGTAGCAGCTTTGACAAACAGTTTCAGAGTATTCTAACTGCGATTCGTTAATATGATTTAGTGGTGCGTTCTAGATGTGATGCTTGCATGTAACCCTCATTAGTGCCGCTGGGAGTGACAGGAGGAAACTGGGAGAAATTATCAAGTGCAGATGAAGCTGGTGTTTAGATGAAGGTAATTTGCTGCAGACAGAATATAAATCGTCACAGAAATCGGGCCATTTCAACTCTCTTGCATTTTGTTTTCTAATAAATCCAGGCTTCTTGTTTGCCATGCTGATATTTAATTGGATTTGAATGCCATTTATAACTGTCTGCACAGCAGAATATACACCTGAGCACGACAGTGGTGCAGCATGACCCAAATGGGAAAGTTCCTCTTTATTTAGAAGACAGAACAGATTCTGTAAATTATGTTTCCTTCCGTCACATTTTACAGGATTTTTTGAGCAAAAAGGTATTTGGATCCAGTGTTCTCCTGCTCTGGACAGAGTTCAGGCCATTAGTCAAGCAGGGGACACCCAGGGCACGTCCTAGTGCCCTGCAGCAGCTGCATTGGACACACTGCTTTGGGAGATGTGGGTTTTGTAATGGTACAGCCCCATAATGCAGAGTTGCAATGAGTTTTCCAGGCCTCAGCACTGAGGCTTGACAGAGCTTCTTAGCCTGGCCTTGCCCTTCCTGCCCTTTGTTCTGCCAGGCTCAGCTAGGACAACATTTCCTCCAACGGACCGGACAGACCCAGCTAATCCATTATAGCGGAGAACAGCTCGCCCATGAGCAGACAAAGAAATGCAGGCTTGGAGATGGACAAAGTGGGTTTAGGGGTTTGGAGAACAAAGGAATGCTGTTAGGCATACATAGAATCCCAGCCTGCTTTGTGTTGAAGGGACATTAAAGCTCCTCCAGCTCCAACCCCTGCCCCGGGCAGGGACACCTTCCACTAGAGCAGGTTGCTCCAAGCCCCTGTGTCCAACCTGGCCTTGAACACTGCCAGGGATGGGGCAGCCACAGCTTCTCTGGGCACCCTGTGCCAGCGCCTCAGCACCCTCACAGGGAAGAGCTTCTGCCTCAGAGCTCATCTCAGTCTCCCCTCTGGCAGGTTAAAGCCATTCCCCTTGTCCAGTCCCTACAGTCCTTTTGATACACATCTTTGATGAGTGTCTTCCTCACATTTCATTTTCAGGTCTCACTGGGGCTAATGTAATCGATCAGCTGCTGAGTGATCCCATTTTTCCTCTCAGTCCTTATTCTCAGCCCATTGGTGAAGATACACAATCAGTGAATTCACTAAAAGCCCTTGTGGTTACATGCACTAATTTTGTCTGAACTTAAGATGAGGAGGGTCTAATTCCTCCTTAGACCCCTTCTACAGCCTGAGTGCTCTAATCCTTCTCTGCTTTTTTATCTCTCCAGGAGGCTTGTAACAGCTTCTTTCTGTAGACAACCTAATGCTTTAAGCTATTACTCTAAAGTATCACCTCGGTTTCCAATAAAATTTTATTTGACATTTAGTTAAAATCCATTTTCTGCTCCAAGTGAACTTTTTTCCCCATGTCCCCTGATGGACACTTCAAGCAGAATTCACAGTCATTGTCTTAAAGGTCAAAAGTTGTTTTGGGTTTCTTCTCCCCAGATCTTGCTTTGTAAAGCAAACTATTACTCAGGATTATGAGACCCCGCAGTAAGCCCTGACAGTCCATGAAGCTGTTCTTCCCCGCAATTACATGGATTTCATGAGAGTTGTGGGCACAACACAAAGACCTTCACTGCAAAATCAATCACCACTGTGGAGCCCCTACAGAAGAACTGGTGCGATACCAGGCTCACACACTGCAGCCAGCTGGAGTCAGGAAGCACCCTTCACAAACACAAAGACCTCCAGGATTCCCAAGCCAGTAGCTCAGGGCTGGATCTCCCCTCCTCTGAGCCAGGCAGACCCTGCTTTATTCACATGGAGCCAGCGTTGGTGGCTCTGCACCAAGTCATCGGTGAAGAGATGCCTTTAATGTTAGCTAAAAGTTTGCCTTTAAATACATTATGAGAAATTAAAAGTATAAATGGGAATATTAAATAAAACCTCTGCTTTTAGGTGCCATTTTGTTCGTGATTTTTCATACATATAATTTAATTTGTTCAATAAAACCACTCTAATAAACCACGCTGTATCATGGAATAGTGGTTCAGAGGTACTTACATTAAATTAAATCCACTACATGATGAGTTAATGTTTTTAACTTTCATGCCTATTTCTGGAGAGCCCTGTGTGTTCTTGACTATTTCCTGCTTTGGATTTAATGGGAATTGTTTGATAAATGTCTGCAGCCTGTTAAAACTGGCTTAAAAATATAATCATATTCAGGGTCCCTTTGTTTCATAGAACTGTAGAACCCCAGCCTGGTTTGGGTTGAAGGGAGCTTAAAGCTCCTCCAGCTCCAACCCCTGCCCCGGGCAGGGACACCTTCCACTAGAGCAGGTTGCTCCAAGCCCCTGTGTCCAACCTGGCCTTGAACACTGCCAGGGATGGGGCAGCCACAGCTTCTCTGGGCACCCTGTGCCAGCGCCTCAGCACCCGCACAGGGAAGAGCTTCTGCCTCAGGGCTCGTCTCTTTCTCTGTCCCTGGGCTATAGGAGCATTACAGTTTTCACTGACCTCAGCTGCCACCTGAAGAAGGTTTCAGTGTCTGAAAGCCAAGGGAGGCACACACTGCCCCAGGTGCACAGAGCGATGCTGCCACACTTCCGAAAGCTGAGCACCCCAAACCTGCTGCTGGAGAGATGCTGCGAGCTCTGGGGTACAGAAAGCTGAGCTTACCTGACGGCGAGATGTGTCTCCAGGAAATGGAAGGCTCTGGCTTCCCCGTGGCCAGGCACACCAGGGTAACGTTGCTCCCTTCGTTCACAACGATGTCACTCGAAATACGGAATATCTTGGGAGAAACTGGAAGGAAACAAGGAGAATGTTGTAATGGGAAGCTGCTGAACTGGCACAGCCCAGCAGAGCATGGACAGCTGAGGAGAGCTGGGATACCCACACTCCCAAAAGCACGCGCAGTTCTTGAAACATAACCATGCAAAATCCTTGTTCAGGTGCAACCAGAGCTGTTTTTGTCATGTGTGCAGCAGCTCAGACATGGATCCAAAATGCCTCAAGTAAGAAAGCAGCAATTCCTCTGTTGGTGCCAAGCAGGTATTGCTACCGAGTTCCCAGGGAAGTGCTGCTGCTGGATGCTCTTGTTTCAGAGAAGGCTGAGCTCGCCTGTCGCGGCTTGGAAAGAAGATGGGATTAGTTTTCTCTTGTACTTTTAAGAATAGTGATGCCTGTCACATCCACTCCCTGTGTTCTTGGAGAGTCACAGCTCTTCACTGGGAACACTACAATACACTCATTTCTGCTGCTTTGTATTCTTTTAAGCTTGCAGCAGCAACATGGCAAAGAAAGTACAAGCTAGATTTTCTGCTTGTCTTCCATCAGCAGGATCCTTCACTGAACTCCATTTTCTGCACCATTTATAAATCTGGGCATAAGAGAAAAGAGTTCCATGTGGATGGAAAAGGGTGGAAAAAATGGAGTACCCTTAAGGGACTGCTCTACTTGTCGAAATGTTACAAGGGGATTAAAAGGACTCAGGGTGCCAGCAATGAAGGCAGGAATTCAGGGTTTCATACGAATCTTTCTTTCTAAAGAAATATGTACTTCTTTACATGTCTTGGTGTTACGTTTGGGATAGGCACACCCTATTGGTGTTTCTGAAAAGCACTATTCTCTACAACATAAAGGACAGATTTTACACAAACAGCTGTAAAAGGTACAGTTCCTAAATGTGGGAACCTACAGAAGGTTTCAGAACCTTCTGCAGCGACTGCTTTAAAGTCCAAGTGCTCCACAAGGTAAATGGGTACCCACAAAATGAGGACAAAAAAATGTTTATGATCTTTCACTTTCCTATCCAAAGCCTCTGTCCAGCTGGAGCTTTACTCTCCTGAATGCCCCAGCCTTGTCCCGCTGGTTTGCTCCATTTCCCACAGCAAAATCCCACCATCTGATCCCACACATTCACCTCTGCAACCTGGAATATGTTGCTAGCATCCCCTCAAGGTACTTTGAAACTATTTTGTCACACGCAGAGCCTGGTTTTGTGTGCTTTGGGATCCCCTGCAGATGTTCTCCAGCCCTTTCCCTGGTACATCAGCTGGAACTATTTCAGTTGTAGAAATGAGTTGGGGTCAGACAGACTTAAAAAAGCTGGGAATTCCCAGTGCTTGTTTGTGGCTGTACATTTGTGAGCAAAGAAACAAAGACTGTGAAAAGTAGTTTTAATTAGCAGAGGAACATCATCTTTAGGGAAAACAATGGTCTGGGGAAGCCTGAACCTGCCCAGTTCCTAAAGCGATGAAGGTCAGTATCACCCTTTGAAGCTCAGTATCACCCTTTGAAGCTCAAGCAGGATTACACTCGAGCAGAAATCTAGCACTGAATTTAGCATAGTCCAACTCACAAAGGTGGCAATCCACTCCTCCCTACCTCACCTGGTGACCTGGAGGTGCCTGCAGTCACTGCAGACCATTTTAGGAACAGACACATTCAAAAGAGTTAATTCTATGTAAAGGAATCAATCATTAATTGTGTGTCTTTGCAGATTCTGGACATGAACCTGCTACTGAGCGTCCTCCTGCAGAAGTCTCTTCCATTCTAAAGGAGCTGGTGAACACCCACCACTGTCGTGTCCACCCCACTCCAGCTACAACACGACATGGGGTCCCCATGCACTGAAATGGGGTGTTGTTGGCACCAGTCTCTCCCACTCCCCCGTCCCATCCCAAGCTAAATATCATCAACATTTCAGCTTGGCAATAGACAAAACACTGAGAGGAATTCTCACTCTTCTTCTTCATGTGTACAGAGAATGAGCATAATTCTGCTTCCTACAGACAGCTGGTGAGGGATCATTCTCTCTGAAACATGGAACTCCATCTGAGAGCGGGTATCAGGGGCATGGGGCATAAGCAGTGGCTTTATTCAGTCTGTGGTGGTTCAAAAATATCTGCCTGCATCTGAGCCGCGTCTCTCTCTATTCTTCACGAGCGAATGTAGTGACACAAAGTCTACTCAAGCAATCAAACAACTCAAAACAGTTCTTCCCACAAGTAAATACACACAATTGGCTGATGCAATATCCATTTGGAACTGCGAAAATATCTTCCAGATTAAGGAAATGCTACAATGTGAGATTTCCAACCGCATTAAACTGCTTATTTGAGGTTCTATGCCTTTGAAGGGAGAAAAAGAGAGATTTGCTCATGTCCTGGTGCTACTGAAGCGGTACCAGAGAGGGATTTCTCACACCTGACACCTAATGCTGTTTATCCTGGTGATTTTTATTTGCCTTAAACTTGTCACTAGACACAGAGGACATGGCTGGAGCCTGCTGGGATGCCATGGGGGTGCCTGGGTGGCCACTACAAAGTAAAGCAACTTAAAAAGGTCTCCTGGAGCTCAGACTGTGTCAGGATTGGGATAGGATTTAGTTCAGCCTCTTCCCTCCATCCATCACCAGGCAGTGAGGGGGTGAAATGCACACTCAGTGTTTAGTACACTGATTTAATTAGTGTCACTGATAACAATAGATGAGAAATATGATAATCATGGAATCAATTAGGTGGGAAAAGACCTTTAAGATCAAGTCCAACCGTTAACCCAGCAGTGCCAAATCCACCACTAAACCATGTCTCTCAGTGCCTCATCTACACATAATTAAATTCCTGTAGGGATGGGTAATTCACCACTTCCCTGGGTAGCCTGTTCCAATCAATTAATAACATTAATAAATAACACTGCTTCCAGTGGGAATGAGGAGCTCTTGGCATACTCTATTGCTGGTCCTTCGGCTCAACCACTCCGGGTGTCCTGTGAGCAGAGCAGCACAAGGATCCAGCAGAAAAGCTGCATCACACAAGCAATTGTAATCAAATCTCCCAAACTACAAACTCCCAGGGAAAATGGACTGACTGCCCTGCCGCAGGCAGGACTCCAGAATTGAACTAGTGGGATTTCATTCACTTCCCACAGATGAACAAGATTTCACTTCCAAGGCAAAGACCAACATGGTCAACTTTTTGCTGCTTGATGCAAGCGCTCTCCTTGTCCTCCTTTGCTTTCCCTTACATAATGTTTTATTTGCTTTTCATCACTCACCTCTTTTGCAAGTGTCCTGACAACAAGAGGACCATTTTCCCTAATGCACAGGCTCCCAGCCCCAGATTTCCTCCTGCAGCTCCAGCTCTTTCTTTTTTTTTGTTTCCAGCCAGCCACCGGCCAGCCCTCAGCCTCACCTTGCAGCAGGTTTTTCCTACCATGTTAAACCCCCAAATCTATATAATTTTGTCAAACACTTTGATTTTGATAAAACTGTATGTTCTAACAGCAAACACATGGAAGCCTTTCCCTGGTGCCTACATGGAAGCCACAGTTATGGAGCACAGAATTCGATATGGATGAAATTCAACCATATGGAAGTATTTGTGGAGTGTATGGTCAGAGGGGTCATTAAGGGTAATTCAGCCTGAGATCAAACAGTCACAGGCTCTAGAAAGTTTCCCAGGAGCCTGAATACAATATACATTTTATGAAGCCGCCTGGTCTCATCCTGGCAATGGCAGGTGATACTCAGGCTGCCACATCTGGAAAACACTCTCGGCAACTAAATACCCCCTCGCTGCTGGGAAATAGCATCTTAGCTCAAAATTACCTCCCGCTACTCAGCTATCAGAAATTATTATGGTTTTGTCTGCAAAACCGAGCATCCCCCTTACTATCAAGTATCTTTCCTAGGAGTAAGCACCTGCACAACGTAACAAATCACCTCTTCATCTTTCTCTGCAGACGATTTGAGCATCACACGCTTAACTTCTGTAAGGCTTCCTAGATCATATTTGTTTCTCTTTCAAGGAATATCTGAATCATCCTGAAATGTGAACAGCGGAACAAGGTGTGATAGGCTTGCGAGACTCTAACCCCCACTGGGC
>NW_009920427.1:36131-82541 GCF_000696875.1 Nestor notabilis | reverse complement strand
CCTGTGCAGTTATCATCACCTGGACCATTATTCCTCTTATCCATCTAGCTCCCGGCTGTCTGTGGAGGGATGAAGGGTGCAGGAGGCATGGAAGGGATGAGGATGGGTTGCTGCATGGATCTCCTGCCTGGTTAAAAATACCAGTTATGTGTGCTACTACAAGGGTGTAAATGCCTGAAGGCTCTTCCTGGTCCCATTGCATGTCCACCACTGATTCCCATTAGAGCAGTACTATGGGAACCACCTCTTAATTTCCTCTTTAAAATTGCATATCTTGTAGGTAAAACCTGGTGTCCCCAGCAGAAGTAGTGCAGTGTCTTCAGGATTCTGCCTGCGTTGTCTAACCTCACCCTCTCTCCTCATCATCAGCATCACAGACTGGTTTGGGTTGAAGGAACCTTAAAGCTCCTCCAGCTCCAACCCCTGCCCCGGGCAGGGGCACCTTCCACTAGAGCAGGTTGCTCCAAGCCCCTGTGTCCAACCTGGCCTTGAACACTGCCAGGGATGGGGCAGCCACAGCTTCTCTGGGCACCCTGTGCCAGCGCCTCAGCACCCTCACAGGGAAGAGCTTCTGCCCAAGAGCTCATCTCAATCTCCCCTCTGGCAGGTTCAAGCCATTCCCCTTGTCCTGTCCCTACTTATCCTACCTCTGGACAGCTCTGTTGAGGCTTCCCCAGACCCACCTTCCCCACCAGCAGCTGCAGACCTGCTTTTCCACCTGGCTGTGTGGAGGAGCTGCCTTGTCTGACCAGGTCTGGTGTCCCTGCTCCTGCATAGCTCCATTATGGATGCTGATAGACATTGAGCCTCTGTGTCTTACTTCTTCCTGGAGCCCAGAGTTACACACACCATTATTTGCAGGGGATTGACATTGAGTCTATAGTTCATTGCAGGAGCTCGTTTCTCATTTTCAGGGACTGGAATTATATTCTTAGCTACATTCATCTGTACATAAATGATGCTGCATAATAAAGCTTTCTGGTACAGTGGGAATGGTTGTAGGGCAGAGCTGCTTTTTTAGCTGCTGTTGCTTTTCTATACATGCGAAAAGATGTTTTATTTATAGAACAACCCAGAATTATTAGGTGAAAAATCTGGGGCCTCAGCATAAGAGTACCCATCTCGGTTAGTAATAGATGTGCTACCTTGCTGCTCCCAGAAGCTCCTTGCTTGCTAGTCTATGTAGGATGAAGGTTGCAACATATGTGACTGGAACATGCGGCTCCCTTTCCTCCAAAGGTTTCCCCAGATAAAGGTGATGACAAGTTATGAACTACATTTTTTTATAGTAACATCAATTAAATCATATGGTGACCAACTCCCCTTTCAGATTATAATGTAATCAATTCCATCTTGTATCCTGTGACAACGGAACGTATCAAAACTGTGAGAGGAATGGATTGGAAGTACGGGAGTGTTATGGCTGGGAGTTGGGCAGGAGAGATTTTACCACCAGAATCTATGGATTGACCAGCATCATCCCTCCCAGGTGCTGCAAGTCCAGCCTCTGTGCTCATACTGCCTCAGCTGCAGTCTGTGTGCTTTTCTTTGAATAAACAGTGACTTTTTTGGGTGAAAGAAGCATTACAAAGCCTCTTCTCCACAACCCCCAGTGCCCTCAAGTTCTTCACCCAAGCGCTGGGCTGCAGCCCCCTCTCTGTCTGCAATGGTGGTATTGCCCTAATTGTAATCTCATAATTAAGCAATAAGCACAGAGGGGGAGAGAAGCTGCTGCTTTCAGCAGCTTAACTGACCATTTCTTCTGGGCTGGAATGAATCTGTTGACTGACCCAATTGTACAAATGCTTCTGGATTTCTGATTGCCAAGGGGCAGTTTCTAATTGCAACGTGCACAGACAGGATACAAGAGTTTCCAGCATTCCCGTGCAGGCAGGAGGAATTTGCTCCTCCAAATACTATCTCACACTCCTTCCCATGGATCCCCGAGTTGGATATTTTCACCCAAAGGGCAAATCAACACCATCAGTTCTCTTCCTGCAGGTGTTTGGAGCCTACGGGATGTGCGTGCACAGAGTCCTTCATGTCCTCATCTGTTATATCCAAAATACACAGTGCTTTATATAACCTCTAAATGTACAATGGTTTATAATAGCATTTATTAAACGTATTACATTTAAGACCATGGTTGTGAACACGTGAAGTCTAGTGCATTTTTCTGCCTTCTACAGCACTTTCCTCTCAGACTTCATTATTGGTGTGTATCTCAGTGAACTCTTTCTCCCTGTGCCCTGCACGATGATCTAGTGCAGAGCTACAACCCAGCTTTAAATACGGAAAAGGAGAACTCCGGGTGGGAAGCTCTGTGACTGCAGCTCTGGGTTTATACCCAGTGATGTTCTGTACTCAGCATGGTGCAGAACACAGATCCCATCATCCTTGCCTCCAGGGACACAAGATCCCAAAGGACAAACCCTCTCCAGATTTGCTACGGACTGGGAGGCCTGATCCAGAAGACAGGTGCACACTTCTACTTCCTTTTGAGGCTTAACATCAGGAATTCCTCAGTCACTCAAAGGGAAGATCTGAACAGCGACAAGGCAGAGGATGAAGAATTTTCCTGGCTTCAGAGGGCAGATTAAGTGACTTTCTCCTAAGCACGTGCTTTATTCCTTTCCTAATTGACTGGGCTCTTCTTTAATCTAGGTTTCATAGTGGGGAAATGAAATACAAGGTAGTAGAAGATGTTGACAAGTCTTATTACAATGACACTGAGCAGGTTGCTCTGTGTTTCTCAAAGAGAATTAGAAAATCAAAGTCAAAAAGCCATACATTAACCAAGAGGACACACAAGTAAACACAGAAGTGTCGTCCTGCTGTAAATATCACTCTGTGAAATACAGACATGATATAATACGATCTAGTAGTGATGAGAAATTGTAGCTTTTATTTCTATCAATGGTTTCCTAGGAAGACCATCTTTCCCGTGATAGAAATTGGCTTCTATGGTATTTCTGGAGCCTCACAGTTTGAGACAAACAGTGATTCCTGGTATATTGGCATGCTGCTGAATTTTCTGCCATTTACTGACTGAAAGGGGTCATTACATTCAGATCAGCAAAATCTGTGTAATTTACTAATTATGACTAGACTATATGTGCACAACCACAGTGGAAAGTTAATATTTAATATGAATTAAAAAATGTTCATTTTGTGTATATACTTCTCATAAGACCTCTAAAGACTCTGATCTACGAGAAGATTTAGCTTTTATTATCTGCTATGCTGAGCTCTGAGTGCAGATTAAATCCATTGCAGAGCTATTCTCCATACATTTCTGACTACAGTCACAGTGTTTCACCCATCCTACAATGGAAACTGTGAAGGTCAGAGAAAACCTCAAGTGTAGCAGCAAACAAACACCTGTGTGGTACAAGGATTAAAGAAATGCATAAGAAACAAGATAAGAAACAGTCGTGCAGTGTATGGATTAAGGAAATGCATAAAAAACAAGTTAAGAAGCAACGATGAAAGATGGATTAAACTCCAAGTAAATTTTCTGTGATGGCCCAATATGAAATGTGCTTTCCAATCACCTGATATTCCTCTCAAAACTGCTTTTAAATGAGCACCTTGGCACCTAGGATAAGGAATATGGACCGTAGAAACCCCTGCAGGGACCTGGTCTGACGGAAGAGTCATTGCTAAGTGATGGGCAAGCAACTGTGAGGGCACAGAACTGATTTGTTCTCACCCATCTGATGGTCTCGTTTTCCAATTAAGTATTTTGAGGGATTTGGGACTGATTTCCCATTTGCAAGTTTCAGACTGCAGAGCTGCCTGTGTCCCATCACACATTAAACACACTTTAGCCTTTGCTCATTTTCTGGGAGTCAAAAGAAATCAAAATCAAAGCCAAAGATTTGGGTTATCTAAAACAAATGAGAAAAATAAGTGATTATTTTTTGGTTTGCTGATTAAATTTAAAGTGATGTTAAACATTCTGGAAAGAGATTGACATTGCGGTGAGGCTTCATTTTCTGCTCAGAAAGCAGCCTATTACATTGCTCCACTGAAATTTGATTAATTGAGAGAAAAATACCCAGCAAAAGAAGAACTCTGAGGACAAATGATCACCCGGGCTCACTGGTAGCCGTGCCGGCAGTGTGACATCTCCAGTGCCCAGTATGCTCCTGGTGTGCAAACCCATCCCTGCACAGTTTAAAATCCCTGCAATCCCCTTTCTTTGCATGCCTGGATTAACTCATTCTCTAAAAGGTTTCTGGAAATGATCAACGATAGGAAAAATTCAGCATTTTCCATTATTTCTTCTCTCCAGTTCTTTGTTGAGGATAGTTGTACTCTGATAAATAAGTAATTCATCAACATTATAGGATAGAATAAAAACCAGGGAAAATACTCAAAGCAAGTAGGTTTTGGTGGTTTGCACAGGGTTTTGTTTAAATATGTACCCAAGCTTATACCCACTACAGCGTTAAAGATATTAATCACCTTTATTAGAAGAGCACAGCAATGGAGTGTGGCATGAGGGAGACAGCCGCACGTTTGGATTCCCTGGGGCTGTTTATAACAGAGAGAAATAAATTTGTCTCTGTTTCCAAAAGCAATTAAAGCAAACGGCGTGAGAATGAAGTTCAGACAAGCCTTAATAGTGAGCTGCTCTAAAACCCAGGCTGCAAGAAAACAATAACATTAATAAGAGCAATCATCATTTTATTCCACCCTGATGCCACTAAAGCACAACTCATTGGAACCAGTCTGTCAGCTCCAAACCAGCTCGTAAGTGATAACAACCCGTGGTCCAAATGTCAAGGCTTTGAAGATAAATCAGAATCACAGAACCATGGAATAGTTAGGGTTGGAAAGGACCTTAAGATCATCTAGTTCCAACCCTGCTACCATGGGCAGGGACACTCAATATTTCCCACCCTGAAGGATGCCAACAATCACTGCAATACCTGCTGCACCTGCAGAACGCTGCCCTGGTGGCTTCTCATGCTCACAGCGGGCTTTGCCCTTGTCCCTCTGCCCAGTTCCCTGCTTGCTCCCAGTGATGGGAGCATGGGACAGACCCGGCTGCTACAAGAAACGTTTCCTTGGGGGTGTCCAGCACTCACTCCCCACTGACAAGGATGCTGCACTTCGTCAGTGTTACCATCCACTGCATTCTGACCCCTGTGCACTGGCAGGTGAGGATCCATCGTGACCTGAGCTGTCTGCTGCAGACACTGATAAACCAACGTGAAACATCGATTTCCCTCTGCAGACAGAACAATTTATCACTCTGCTTTCCTAACATGCATATTGATTTCATTAACTTGTGTAATATCTAGAAATCACCAACATGACATAAGAAATGGATTATTGTTCTTCTTTTTATGGCTTGGACATAATAATTAGATTTTTTATGACAAATACATAGAAAAATTAAAATGTGCTGATGAGGGTTATTAAAAGCAGTGATGAACTCCATTTACCACTAATTGAGAATCTCTATGACTTTCAGTTTGCAATCATCAGATCTTGCAGCATCTGGAAAAACTTCTGCTTTATAAATTATTCTCTCTTCTCAAACTTTTCATACATTTTAGCATGTGCATTTGCATGAAGATTTATTGTAATAAACCCCTAATTTCCTAATTAGGAAAATTAAAAAACAACAACCAAAACCTAAATTCAAGGGACTCTTCATCAAGGCCTGTAGGGACAGGACAAGGGCAATGGCTTTAACCTGCCAGAGGGGAGACTGAGATGAGCTCTTGGGCAGAAGCTCTTCCCTGTGAGGGCGCTGAGGTGCTGGCACAGGGTGCCCAGAGAAGCTGTGGCTGCCCCATCCCTGGCAGTGTTCAAGGCCAGGTTGGACACAGGGGCTTGGAGCAACCTGCTCTAGTGGAAGGTGTCCCTGCCCGGGGCAGGGGTTGGAGCTGGAGGAGCTTTAAGCTCCCTTCAACCCAAACCAGGCTGGGATTCTGTGATTCTGCTTCTTTCTTTCTCATCCTCTCCCCATTTATAGGTCCCACTGACTTCAGGCATTCCAGGCCAGGCTGGATGTGCTTCTGGGCAACCTGATCTAGTTGAAGATGTCCATCCTTATTGCAGGGAGGTCGGACTAGATGACCTTCAAAGGTCCCTTCCAACTCAAACTATCCTATGACTGGCCCAGTTCTACAGCTATAAAGATGAAGCACGTTGTGAGGGAATAACCAGGCACAATGTAACACTCCAAAGCAGGAAAGGGGAAAAAAAAGGACAAAAAAAGGACAGTTAATCAAAGGAAAGCTTTTATGGGGAAAAATAGATCGCAGTTGAAATGTGGTTGTTTGGAGTAAGGAACATGTTTGAAATGTGTGGGTTCAAAGAAGAGGAGAGGGGGCTGCATTGACAGCTCGCAGGGGCCTCGACAGGCCACTCGACCATCTGTGGAGCTCGTCACTAACCACCACCACACAACACAACAGTTGCCACCCTGCAGTCACACACCACGGTGGCACCCTGCGCTGTGTTCATTAGCAGAAGCAGATGTAACGTGTGCAGGAGGTCACCCTGGCTGATACCCCACGCAGGAGGCAGTGCTGCTGAGCCAGCCCCGCGCCGGTGAGCCAGGGAGGTGCCTCATGGGCTTGAGGAGCTTCACTCCGTGCTCCTCACCCCCGGCCCAGCAGTGAATCCAGCCCTGCTCACGTGTGCTCTGGGAGAGGACACCCTCCAACCGGCGGCTCTATGCAGGAAGCAGATGATGCAGAATGCTTGTGACCCCAAATTAAGAACGGGCAGATTGCAGAGAGTCCCCCCTGAAAGCTGGATGTGCCCCAGTGCTGTCGGTGGAGTCAGCAGTGAGGGCAAGTCACAGCCCTGCAATGCAAAACTCACAAGCTGAGCTCGCCTCCAGGACTCTAAGAAGCAAGAAACTATTCCACAGATTTAAACCACCTGAGATTTTGTGAAGGTTTTGAAATGATTTCTATCTAGATAAATCCTCCGCCTCTCTGGCACACACGAACACCGCTCTCACCGCAGACCTGGAAACAGTCGTGATGCCCGAAACACCTCTAAATGCCACATCTGAACCACCTGATTTAAAAACAAACACAACCATCAACATCACAAAAAACTTTTACCAACAAAATCGGTTTTAGAGTTCGACATATTGCACCGGAGTCTGTCACAAAGAGATAATTGTGCTTTTTAGAGTTGCAAAACCATTTGCTGGCACTCAAAAAAACCCCCTTGCTCCACTTTTATGTACTTTTTCCCTTCTTTGTTCAGGATGTATTAGAGATGCCACACAAGGAACATCACTACAGCCTCCTCTGCTCAGCCCTGGGGAGACACGTCTGGAGAGTCCAGGGCTGGGTCCCCCTGGGAAAGAGACACACAGAGAGAGTAGAGCGAGTCCAGGCAAGGCCATGGAGATGATGGATGTCCCAGGGAACAGGGGCCACCAACATTAAGATTGTCAAACAGGAGCAGATGAGCCAGGGTAGATGAACACCAGAGATTTACATTTGTATGTGATTTGTTGAGTTTAAAACCAAATATTAACACTGCTGCATTTTAAAGGGTTTGGGTTTCAGAGGAGAAACCCTTCAGGCATGAAGTTCCACCCCAAACTCCCAGCCTAAGGCAAATAAGGTTTTTCTTTGGGAAGCAAATTCCTTGGAAGCCAGGATAAGTGGGACTGTAAGTTACTGAAAAATGAAAGTTCTGAATTTTCCAAGCCATATTTGTCTACAGAACCAGCTCATTGCCCATGTGCTCAGCAACATTTCACCACTCCTAAACAGCAATTCCTAAGACTTGTGTTACAGTGCCAGCCTTGAACCGCAGCACCTCACCTCCTCCTGGCTGCTGAAAAGAGGAAGTCATCAAAGAACCACAGATGAGATGTGTTGGAAGGGACTAATCCTTAAGCTTAAGATCATCCAGCTCCAACCCCTGCCCCGGGCAGGGACACCTTCCACTAGAGCAGGTTGCTCCAAGCCCCTGTGTCCAACCTGGCCTTGAACACTGCCAGGGATGGGGCAGCCACAGCTCCTCTGGGCACCCTGTGCCAGCGCCTCAGCACCCTCACAGGGAAGAGCTTCTGCCCAAGAGCTCATCTCAATCTCCCCTCTGGCAGGTTCAAGCCATTCCCCTTATCCTGTCCCTACAGGCCTTGATGAAGAGTCCCTTGGATTTAGGTTTTGGGTGGTGTTGTTTTTTGATTTTCCTAATTAGGAAATTAGGGGCTTATTACAATAAATCTTCATGCAAAAATGTATGAAAACTTTGAGAGAACAGTTTGTAAAGCAGCATGTCCTATTCATTACATGCTTTAAATGCAGCCCAACACAAATAACATGGAAAGTCCAAGTTGTTCCCACCCACCACAGTTCATTTAATTGTTTATGGATGCATAAAGTGCAGGGACCCACTAGATGACTCTCCATGTAGTGTCAGCCTTTGTGCAGCTGAACACCCCCCCGCCCCCCAATTCTAATCAAATATTGCACAATGGTTTTTTTGGGTTTGACAAAATAAAGCAGTGAGTTGAGCTCAACACTTAGTTTGTTGTAAAACACCCCCAAACATATATGATTTTTAGAGTATAGTTACTACAATTCTGTATCAGTGGAGTAAGTGACAGGCAGAAGCAGAGCACAGCCCGTGCTGGCGTGGCACAAATCTCCATTTACGTGGCAATCAGTCACCAACTGGGAAAGCTGAGAAGATTTTGTGCCTTTTTTGCATTTACATGATTAGTTCTTTAACAGCATTTTGATTGAAGAGCATTGCCTAAAGGTCCCCACCTCTGCTTATTACACACACTTTGTCTTGTGTGCAGCAGAGCATTGGCACACTGCTTCTGATAAAACAAATTATGGGTGGGCTGTGAAGAAAAATGGCCATATCTTGAGTCTTCATTTATTTCCAATTCATGTCAAGGCTGAAGCGTGAGGAAAACCTCATAAAAGTGGTACTTCTGGAAGTTTCTGATTCATCTTTTCTCCTCACCTCTTTCATATCATCAGCAGCACAAGCATCCTTTGTATAAACTAATGTAATATCCTGTATGTTTTACCTAGAAATGTTTTAACGCCTATTATCTGTTATCAGTGATCAATTTATTTCAGAGCAACTTGAATGTCAGTCGTAAATGATAGAAGAAAGACCCACGTTGCCACAGTTAATGCAGAATTGGCAGGGAAAATCAGATTAAAACTGTGTAAGCAAGTGACCTATCTGTTGTAGCTATTGTATTGCTATCAGCAGCATCCTGGAGTCACAAGGGCAGGAAGGGCTTCTGGAAGCAGACGCCCGATGCTTAAAGGCTGACACAGCTGGATCCCCATCTGCAAGATTCTTCCTAAATCATTCATTTTGGCACAAAAATATTGGCCTTCACCTGCTTGACGTGCAGCAGTGTCACTTCTCAAAGGCCATGATCTGTCTTAATCTAGGGGATGATCAGGGGCTGGAGCACCTCCTGTATGGAGACTGGCTGAGAAAGTTGGGGCTGTTCAGCCTGGAGAAGAGAAGCTGCGTGGAGACCTCAGAGGAGTTCCTAGTATCTGAATGGAGTCTACAGGGATGCAGGAGAGGGACCTTCATCAGGGACTGTATTGATAGGTCAAGGGGAATGGCTTTAACCTGCCAGAGGGGAGACTGAGATGAGCTCTGGGGCAGAAGCTCTTCCCTGTGAGGGTGCTGAGGCGCTGGCACAGGGTGCCCAGAGAAGCTGTGGCTGCCCCATCCCTGGCAGTGTTCAAGGCCAGGTTGGACACAGGGGCTTGGAGCAACCTGCTCTAGTGGAAGGTGTCCCTGCCCGGGGCAGGGGTTGGGGCTGGAGGAGCTTTATGCTCCCTTCCAATATAAACCAGTCTGGGATTCATTTTGTGACTCTAACCACAGTTAAAAGTTGAGGAAGGCGCGAGAGACTTGGAAAGATGTTACCAGTGGTACACGTGTCACCTGCATTGGTGCTATCCCTCCTGCTGCCTCATTACCACCAAGCTGCTAATGACACTGTGTGCCCTGACTGTCCCTGGCCCCTGGGAGGTGCACATTAAAACACTCTATTTATCTCCAACAGCAATACCTTAAGTAAGTAAATTTGGATTCATTAAAACCAACTTAAACTGAGCCATGCCTTGGAGATGGGAATTAAACACGAAGTGAATTTATCCTTGAGAGGTGTGCTGAAGCCAGTGGGAGTTTTGCTGTTGATTCAGGAAAGCAAGGAGGTTTCTCTGCCTCACTAAACCAAAAATACATGGTGGTCATCGGGTACATGTTCCTCACATGCTACCTCTTGGAGGGTCAGGCTGTCAACAAGGTTTTGTGAGCAACAGCCCCAGCATGTGAGCAGCAGGAAGGATGCTCCTATTGTACCTGGAGGACTCTTAGCAAGCAAAGAACAATTCATAATGTGCATTGGAATAAACTCGGATAGTGCTACTGCATAAAAGTTCAAGTGATGGAAGCCACAACAAAAAGGGCTAAATTTATCACTAAAATCACTGAGCAAAAAAGATTTAGAAAATCTTACTACCTATGTATCAACTGTATCACCATGATTGATTTTCACTTAAATATATAAAATTATAACTTAGAACTACCTAAATTTTCTATGTTTTTCGTAAACATCTTAGTAAAATCAAGAAAGTTTAACAAAAACTAGGCTAAAATATCAGACGGATATTTCCTGTTATTGAACTCTAACAGTGATTTTCAGGGACAGTTATGCTAATAAACACTGTTATGCTAATACCTCTGGTGCTTATGCTTATGCTCTGATACTTATGCTCTGATGCTCTGAGGTCCATGCATGGTCTTCAAAGACTGAAAGTAAAAGAGCTCAGCAAAAAACTGTATATATCATGTATGATAATATATATATATATATACAATGTATGAGAGGAGTTGGCCTCAAACTGGAAGCAAACCACCACTTCTCTAAGGAGGGACGAAGATGTGCCTTCAAGAGCAGTGCTTCTAGAACAAGCACATTGCCCCACATCCATTAATGGCAGGGGGGGGAGCAAGGAATCCCCAGGCTTCACCTCACAGCCAGAAGCTGCTCAGGAGGAGGGAAGGACGTGCTCTGAATGAAGGCTGACGGGCAAAATTTGTTACGATGCTGAAAGTTCTTTGAAAGACGAACATGACAGCTTTCTTTTTTGAGGCAAATCGAAGGGGCTTCATCTCTTACCCACAGTTATTTTGTCATGCAACCGTTTCTCCATCAGCAAAGGAGCAGACTCTCAGCAGATAATCATTCTTCAATTTCTGATGCCATAGATTTTCCCTATTTTCTGTGACTCATATTGTTCACCTGGTAAATGCAGAGAGAAGGGAAAGGGCGAGCACTTGTTCTCTCTGCAGCCCTTTCATCACTCTCCTACATTTTTTCATTACTGTACTCAATTTATCACTGAGAAAATACAGAAATAGAAAAGCTATATTCTTTGCCTTGAGATGGATTTGTTATCAGCAGTTTGATGCTTTGCAAAACAGAAGAAATATAGAAAATAAAACTGCCATTTCTGTTAATTGATTTGCAAAACCTTGGTTTAGAATCAGAAAACTTTATCCAATCTCAACTCTAGCAAGATTTTGGTTTGCTTTCCCAGCTGCCCATCTTTGTCCCATAAGTGGAAAGCCATTCCCAGGCACATTGACATGGCCAAATCGCTGGGTCCCCAGGTGGTAGATGCCCTCATTGACAAGTCTTTGGTTTCCAATAGTGGGAATAACTGTGATCTTCCTGGCCCAACACTGACCACAGCTGGATAAGCCTCACTGGGTGGTCAGCAGAGGTTTTTTGGGGTGCCAACCCCAGCCACCAGCATTCCTTATGGAGACCTCAGCTCTCTGCCCTGCTCAGCCTCCTCCAAAGACCTGTACATGTTCCTGCCTCTGCACAGGTTGTGTAAGGGCCGATTTGGGCTGAGCACATTTCCCTGTAACACCAGCACATGTGGGTTCCTAACCACAATTTCAGCTGTACTTAGCTAGCTCGGAGCAATTAGGTACTTTTCTGTTGACTGCTTAATTATTCTTTTTAACTTCTTAAAGCACAGCTGAAATTGGGCAAAATGAAAAGCAAAGCACTTGATTTACAAAAAAAACCCTTACCGATTCCTGCTACCAATAGCACTGTAATGGGATGATACCGTGTTATGTCTTTCTGGTGTGAAAAACTGAAATAAAAGGAAGTGAGAAGAACATGTTTCTGCAAGACACAGAGTCCTCAAAGCAATCATGTCCCATAAACCAGCCTACACATGTGCAGGTGCAGATGGGATGCTTTCGAGCTTCGGGGAGAATCCCTCATCCCAAAGAAAGATTGTCAAAGTATGGATAGAAAAAGAACTCTCTTATTTGGAAATTCTTTCTGTGTAAATGGGGATGAGATTTGTGGCTGTGGAATTTTATGGTCTTTCCTTCCCAAAGAGAAGGAAAACTGCCTCAGTGCAATGTCCCTCAGGCATACAGAAGATGCAGAACAAGCCTCCCATCTTCCATCTTTCACACTCTGTTTTTCCCACTACCTGGAAAAGCTTTCAGACTTACCAGAAGCTACTGCCAGTAAGCAACACTCTTCAATCAAAGCACTGCTAAGGGTTTAATCATGGAAATGTAAAAAGAAAAACAAAAAAGGGGGGGAGAAAAAAAGAGTAAAAGAAAAAGGCAATAACCTACTGGCTAAACCGAAAGTTTCCCAGTTGGTGACTGATTGCTGTCTAAGTAAAGGTCTGAGCCACAGACAATATTCTATTGTAGCTGCATTGTTTAAGCTCATTTAGCACACACTGATATGAAAGTACTCTGAGAAATCAGGGATTCTTTCTGTACATCTTCCAGACCACTGAATGTGTGATTCCTTTAATTATTTCCTAGGCAAATTATGTCAAATTTACTGTTTCATTTTAGTTTCTGCTTCAGATCCTCCTGCACGTCCCAACACCCCCAACCCTCTGTCCAGCACTGGAGAGTCATGTCACCCCTCCAGTACTGCTGCTGTGGAAGAGCTGAACACAACCTTAGGAGGGATTCTGGAGTGGGGGGAGGTTATCTGAGGTAATTGATACAAAAGCTTTATATCCAGTAGCAGTGATGCTGTTTGAATCATGAAGTTATTCCAATTCATTTAAATATAAAGAAAACTTATACACAAATGTTATTCTTGAAAATCTTCCCCAGTTTAGTATATCCACAACTGGAATATAATATGATTTTAATGGTATATTGGTATAGAAGATAGGTACCTCCCAAAAAAACAGTGATTAAAAACATGAAAATGGTCAATGGTAAAATTACTACAACATTCTATCTAGTTAAAGACATGAATACCCCACACTGGTTTTATATGCCAGCCTGTCAGGGGAATGATCACTTAGGAAAGACAAGGAGAAAATTGTTTACACAAGGTAAGAAAGGAACAACTGGGTGGAACAGGATGAACATTTGTCAGTTAAATACAGTCTGAATAAATTTGCTTTATACAAAACCCAGTCAGAACACTTCAAAAACCTCATGTTCCACAGGAAATCTGTGAAGGCTTCTGGGGTTAAGCAGACTTAGACTGGAAGAGGACAGTAATATACAAGCAGAAATGTGTAGATTGATGTGCATATAAATCCCTTCTATCTGGGGAGCACCATTAAAGACCTACCTGCTTCCCAAGCCCAAGCCAGCCTAGTCAGATCTCAGGTCCAAGGCTCCAGTGAGCCACTGCCAAGCCCTCCACTCCCTTCCCTGGCATTACATGCAAGGCATGGTGGCTTAACACACTACGTAAACGGGCTGCTTCCTCCTCATTTCAGTCTGCCAAAACTATGCTATACCCTCTCCTCCTTCCTCTGCCATTAGATATCAGCTACACTGCCCTCATTTCTCCAGAAGGTGTCAATAAGTTGCTAGTTATCATATGAAGACATACACATATTATTATTAAAACCCCATCATTCCTCTTCTCTTTTCAGAAAACAAGCTAAATTTAAAACCATGGTTAAATTTAAAACCAACAGAGAGAAAATCATCGTTTGGTCAAGCCCGAGGAGCAATGTAATGGGATAGTTCCCAGTAAACATCTATTTCCCGTTCCGTGTCGTTGTGGGTACAGCAACAGTTGTGTTCAGTCTTCCTGAAATGGAGAAGCTGCTTAGCAAGGGCGTGCAGGCTGCAGGCTGCTCAAGTTGCTGTGCACATTCAGATGTGTGTAGATGGATTTTAAAGATGAATTCAAACATCGGTGGACACAGTTTATGCAACATGCTAAGGACAAAGGAAAACAACATAGAATAGACTATCAGAGGCGAACACCATCAGGAATCCTTCCAGGCAAAATGAATATTGAAGGTTTTGGCAGATAAACAATAACATACTTGCTGCCCCTCCTGCTGTCACATGAGCTATATAAAAGATCTGTAAGGATTCAAGATTCTTTCTTATAAGTGTGCATTTTGCCTTTTGGGGCACTTTCTGGGTTGGATGTTGCTCCGGCAAGGCTGGATGACAGCTTCACTCTGTATTCCCAATATAGTTATTAAAATAATTTCCCTTGACAGTTCTCTGACTGCATCACTCCCCCTTCTTTGAATCCCAACCATATGTCTCTGCTTACTTTGCATTTTAAGTATCTTATCTGAAAACAACTCAGTGTCCTTCACTCCTCAGTACGTGCCTACTCTTGCTCTGTACGACATTGATGCACATTTCCACTGCCTCCAGGGCCACCTGCTCAGACAGAATCCCAGCATGGTTTGGGTTGGAAGAGACCCTAAAGCTCCTCCAGTTCCAACCCCTGCCCCGGGCAGGGACACCTTCCACTAGAGCAGGTTGCTCCAAGCCCCTGTGTCCAACCTGGCCTTGAACACTGCCAGGGATGGGGCAGCCACAGCTTCTCCGGGCACCCTGTGCCAGCGCCTCAGCACCCTCACACTCCCATCCCTACTTGCTCTTACAAAAAGCCCCTCTCCCTCATATTCCCCTTCCCTTCATCCACACAGGAGAGCCCTATGGAAAGCCCTATCCCTGGGAGACCTCAGGTCCTGCTGCCGATGTGATTTCCACATGGAAGCAGCTGAATCCTGCTGCCTGTGGAGCTGATGTACTTCACCCACTGATAGCAGACACCAGCACGCACAGTCATGTCACTTCACAGATGCTGCCAAGCATTAATCAACTCTGGGGAAGCTGAAAGTCAAGTCTTTCAAATGGGAGTCTTTTCGAAGGGTGACTTAAAACGTGTCGTGGGCCAGTGGTGCTTAGGAAAAACTTTTGCACCTTGTCGAACAACACCTTACCAATGGGGCTGAAAGGAAGAGAGTCAAGCAATGACTTCAACGCTCTGCTCCAAGGGAAGATCAGGAGTATCGGACATCTCTGACGTGTCAGTCTCACCTTGGGCTGGTGGCTTATGGCAGAGATCTTCCAGGGTGATCTGCTCTGGCTCCGTCTACCCACAGAGCTGGAAAGTTCCTCCTCCCCTGAACCTCCTCGATGGGAGCTTTTCTTGAGCACTTGTCCTACCCTGTGTGTCCTCTTTGTAACACCTGTATGTGAATACTTGTGTTAAGCTGCTGGAATCCCCTGTCCACAGGTAGGACATCTGCCACGTTTTTGTTGGGTGTTGTATTTCCTACTGTCATTTGCCATTATGCATTTCAGTTTTATTGCCCTTTGAACTTCCCTTACCTTGCCTAAAACTTTTTGAAATCATTCTTCCCCAAACTGGGCATCCCATTGCAGCTCTGGCTTCACTGGGGACAGATAAAGCAGACCCAGTACAAATCAGTCCAGCCCAGGTACTGCATCTCCGGATGACGTCTGCCCTTTTCCTGCAGTATTTATGCTCTTGTCCCAGACGTAACACATGCCCACTGTAATGCTCTGCAAGCACGGCTGCCTCATTTGTGTATCGGAGCTCTCCCCAGGACTGCTGTCTTGTGCTGTCCTTATTGAATTTCATCTTATTGATTCCAGCCCATTTCTGAAATCCATCATTCTGAATTTGAAGCCTGTTGTCACTAATACTTGCACTTCGATGGCACCCGCAAATTATAGAGATGTATTCTCTAGTACGGCACCTAATTCATCTATTGAAATCCCTATAGAATCCTTCTGGAACCATGACAGATCCACTCAATGTGTCCTTCCTGCTAGACAGTGAATTACTGCCAACCACTCCTGCAGGAGGATTTTGAACAAGCTGTGACCCCCCTTACAGCCACTTGGTCAGTGCCCTGAGCCCCATCCAGTGTTGTGCCTGACACACACAGTTCTTCCTGGGACCACTTAGATCACAAGTGCCATCCTGGTGTATTCCTATGTTTCTGTGCTCTGAGGGACACCTCTCATTACTCAGCTACACACTACTTATCCTCAAGAAAATGGTCCTTTAATTGTACCAAATGCAAATATGCACTGAGTTACAACTGAATGAATTGGCTCAGTTCATGAAGGCTTGTTCCCTGAATTAAGTCCATTTGTAGGTATTTACTCAGTATTTACATAACCTAGAAATTAGTAATGATTATCTAACATTTAAACTTGGAATTGCTTTCCACGTTATTAATCTCTAGAGTTCCTGCAGAACTGCTCCCATAGCACCTAAGAGTGGTGCGAGTGGTATGATTTAATCTTCCTGATCTCGGGAAACATGAATATTAATGGAGATTAATGGGGTCATTAATATTCACATTTTACAGGCAGTTAACACCCATTTAAAATCAAACTGCTACCTGCCCCGCAGTGCTGGGGACCTGAGCACAGACAGTGCATGCAGCACCTTCCAATGGGACTGCAGCTTCTCGCTGGTGTGGGAGAGGCGGGGAAGGGTGGCAGATGTGGGGTGCCCGCTGTGACCATGGGGTGCCAGGCATTCATGCACAAGAAGGGGAAACCAATCTTGCTCCAGGTTCTTAACTTTGCAACTTCTACATTCTTTTGGAAACTGTGTCAACCTCAGTGCTAGAACTATCCCAGCTCATAGATTCATAGAACCCCAGACTCGTTTGCGTGGAAGGGACCTTAAAGCTCCTCCAGCTCCAACCCCTGCCCCGGGCAGGGACACCTTCCACTAGAGCAGGTTGCTCCAAGCCCCTGTGTCCAACCTGGCCTTGGACTCCAAAAGATCTTAAAGGTTCAGCCAACAAACCCAATGTTTGCTAAGCCTAAATTGAAGCAGGAGTTTTGTTTCTGAAATGGGCACGGAACTGCTCTAGGGGACATTTGTGGTTCTCAGTTGTTCATTTTGCCTCTTACCCTTTGCTGTACTCCCTATCAACTAGAATATTTCCTTGGAGAAAAACGCAGTGAGCTTTTTGGCTTTCCCAACATGTTCAGCATAACACTGAGATGGTGACAGGATCACTGTGTGCCTTTTCATTAACAGAAAAAAGCACTTTCCACCAAGCATTGTCCTAATAATGGAATTTATAATGCTTAAAGTCCTACAGTATTGCCTCAAGAATCATCTCTGGGCCAGCAAGTACTTGGGTGAATGCCAGCTCCCTGTCAGGGTGTTTAATTTCACTAAGAAAGGTCCAAGTGAAAATTTTACCATAATTTCAGCCATGGAATCACAGCAATAGATTCAATTTCTGTTTCACTGTTACAGTGACATATACCCTGTGTTAGAATGTACGATTACCACCCAGAATGTTCCTGCTCACAGAAATCAATGAAAATGACAAATGTACAGGGATTATCTGCACTTGTCCCTATAAATTACACTGCTTATTAGAGACTCCAATAACAACGAATACATCAAATCTGTATCTCTACGCCAAAATATCCCAAGGATCTCAACCATTCCAAGTAGTCAGCTCACTCCAGTTAAAAGGACTTCTTGAGCCAAGTACTCAAAATCCTTCAGTTCTTGGCTCCAGCATTTCCACATCCAACCAATGGCTTTGCTTTGGTAGCACAGAGCACCACTTCCCCTTCCAGCAGGCGCTTGGCTGTGCTGGGTAACTATGGGACTTACCAGATTCATACATAAAGAAACATTCCTCAGAGTGAATGAGCATCCAGAGTAATCTACAGGATTTCAAAGTCAAAAAAGACTAAGCACGTTCTGTTGGCATAGCCCATGCTCAGGGCTCGGCCACTTTCCCTTTGGGAGAAGGCACTGTGGCAGAATGGCAGAAGCATCAGTAGAAGTGGTCGAGCTCCACCGATGCCCTTTGCTGTCCTATATGGCGGGTATTTCCATTGGGAGATCAGTGTGCTTCTGCAAGGAGAGAGCCCCCAAAAAAGCCCTGTGAACCATGTGGGGAGCCAAGAGAGACCCAGCTGGTAACACTGATCTGCTGCCCCCCTGGAAACACCCCCAGCTCAGGGCTCAGCATAGATTTGAGAACTTTTTCAAGGAGAGGGGCTTTGGACAAGGGATGGAGGGACAGGACAAGGGGAATGGCTTTAACCTGCCAGAGGGGAGACTGAGATGAGCTCTTGGGCAGCAGCTCTTCCCTGTGAGGGTGCTGAGGCGCTGGCACAGGGTGCCCAGAGAAGCTGTGGCTGCCCCATCCCTGGCAGTGTTCAAGGCCAGGTTGGACACAGGGGCTTGGAGCAACCTGCTCTAGTGGAAGGTGTCTCTGCCCGTGGCAGGGGTTGGAGCTGGAGGAGCTTTAAGGTTCCTTCTAACAGAAACCATTCCAGGGTTCTATCAACTGGGAAAGTGGGGTTTTGTGTGTTTGGTTTTCTCAAACTAACTTTTGATCAAAGGCAGCAGGGAAGGCACATTCAGTTTGGGCGGTTGTGCCAACACAGCTCTCTGAAATGACCCTTGCTGCTGCCAGCTGCACACCCATTCCCAGCAGCGTGGTTGTGCTGCTCTAAGTCCCACTGTGTTCCCACCAGTGTCACAGGCCCATCACCAGCTGGAGGAATCGATGTGGGCACAAAACGCACAGTCGGTGGCGTCAGAAAAATATCTGCTGATGTTCTACAGCCTTGAAAGCTCTGCCTGGAAAACCTCTGGCTCAATGGTGTTTTCAAGGGGGATCGTGGACACGTGCAGAATACAATCACAGAACCCTTGCAGCCATCCCTAGTATTCAGTTTTCCCAGGCCTATTCCATTCATCTTTCCAAGAAAAAGATAAATAACATGGAGTGGGTAAACCTCTTGTTTCTTCTACCCATCAACATGCCTGCTACTATGAAAACACAGATCAGCAGTGGAGATGCCTCACTCAGACAGGACACTTCAGAGTTGGAGGGTTCCTATAATTTTCAATTTCAATCTATGATGAGCCATAGCAAAGCTTTTCCAGCTGTTAGAAAATGCCTTTGCAATGTGAAAGCCTCATCATAAAGCATTGTGATCAGTGGATATTTCTGTCAGGGTGAAATAGGTATTTACTATGTGGATTTGAGGATTTACTCAATGTTGGTTTCATTCTTTTCACTGCAGAGCAACAGAGGTTGTTAAGAGCATCCTGTGAAGTTTTGGGACTCCATGTTAATGAATTTCTCCTTGCTGGAAATTCTTGAGACTGACAGGATTAAAAGCACTTGAGCAGTTGAGGTCTTTTTGTCCACACAACTGCAGGTCAGGAGCAGATTTGCTCACAATATAAGTCTGTGAATTATTTATGGAACTTTAATTTGTGACCAAATTAATTTTTAAAACTCATTTAGGAAAGGCTATGGCAGGATGGCTAAAGCAAAAGATAACACGTTCAATGAAGTTTTGAGCTCCTTGCCATGGCACAGCGGGTCTGTTCTAAATGAGGCATGTGAAGGAATCGTTGACTCCACCGGGACTCTGAGCAGCTTCCAGTGATTTCTGAGGGTAGGACGAGTGGTCAGGTTCTGATACTGCTGGCTCTGGTGGCCAGCTGCACACGCAGGAAGGTGGGCTGATAACCAGTGCTTGCACAGGGAAGATGCTGGGCTCACTCTTAGCACCAAGGATGAGCCACATTTGCTGAAGGAGCTGGCTCAAGGACCAGATAAAGGGATTATGCTTCCAGCCACAGAAGAATAAAGGATTGCAAGTGGCATTTCCAAATTAGCACATGGCAAAATGACAAAAGTCTCTAGCTGTGCCCAGAGAAAACTTTGGATGAGTAAATATTGTTGTTACTGATGAGATCAGTGCTAAGAGATCAAGGGTCAGACACCAATGTCCCAGTGAAAATGGCCCAGGGACGGCTTAGCTCAGTCAAATAAAGAGTGAGATATAAACTTGTAATGAAGCGATATGGTGTCTAACATCAGTGACAGAGAGTGGAAAGACAGAAAAGGTGACTTTAAAAGGACAAGAACTGATTATTCTAGAAGAAATATTTGAGGAGATATATGAACTAACACATAACACAGAGAAAGGGAGCTTTCCTGTTTACCTTCCCTCATTTACAATGACATGATCCAAAATAACTCCCCCCAAATAATGAAGCCAATCAAAATGCATTTGTGAGGAAGTTAGAAACATGCAGCACACAAAGAACCATCTCCATAAGAGGTGGATGCTGGGAATGCACGTTGGAGATTGCTTCCCATCATATGGGACCAAAAAATAAGAGGGAAACATTTGAATTTCAAACCAAACAGCACCTGGCCTGTCTCAAGAAAGAAACATCATAATTTTCCCTGTGGATAAGTTGTTCCCCACATCAATTCATATGGTTTTCCTATATATTGCCATGGGAAGGATGGTAGATTCCTCTCCCATTATGCTTTATAAACGTAAAAGGCAATGGTGTATAAAGCTCTTTCTGAAGGCCCCCACAACTGGAAAGAAACCCTGGCTGCTGTGGTGAGGGGGGATATCTCCGTACAGAAAGTCAGCAGTTAACTTGTTTTTACATAAATCAATGAAACTTTGAGTAAGAAATTACTTCTTGTTCACAACAGACTCTGTGCATCTGCTCTAAGCGGAGTTATGAAGGAAATAATTCAGCATGGCTCATGCACTAGGATTGGAATAGGATAGAAAGGAGTCTGGAAAATGGAGCAATAAAACACGACAGGCAGCGTGTTCCTGGAGGTTGCTCCAAGAGCTCCCAAACACCGGAGGAGTGCAGCAATCTGCTGGGCACACACTTCCCACAGCACCACCACTGCTATTAGACACAGAGATTAACAAGGAAGAGTCAGAGGAGAGGTGTTCTGGAGTGATGATCAGAAACGGGGCAACTCTTCCAACAAACGGGACAACCCATGGAGCAGAAACCAGAGTCCTTTGAAATCTGTGTACAGGGAAACACCTTGGAAAACCTTATCACAGAAATTCTATTGCAAAATTAAATATAGAATCCCAGAATCCCAGATTGGTTTGGGTTGGAAGGACCTTAAAGCTCCTCCAGTCCCAACCCCCTGCCATGGGCAGGGACGCCTTCTGCTAGACCAGGTTGCTCCAAGCCCCGTCCAACTCAATGTGTATTCAACTGCTTCAAATGTAGTCAAGGAACTACAATGTGCCCACAGTGTTATGCTGGATGCATTTCACTGCTTTACCTTTCCTGGCCATTTTTATCTAACATATACAATGTCAGGACACAAAAGCATGCTGAGAAATTGCACCATGGTCACATTCTCTCTCACTTGAAGCCAACATTGCATTCTAAATCTGGAAACTCAGATGGCGAGTCTGGATAAAACCCTGAATTTTTTAATGAGTAGCCAAATTTCTAAGTTTCAATAAAATAAAATTCAGTTCACATAGAACTGAGAAAGGAAAGTTTTGGGTTTGAGGATTGAAATGAAAACCGATAGATTTTCCTCGGGGAAATATGAATGTTATTTTCACTCTAACCCAAAGCCCTGTGTGTCTTTTCCAGGTTACAGGATCCTGCCTAGCTCAAAAAGAGGCTGTTTGGAAAAGGGCAGTTGAAAAGCTGAAGGCACAAGACACTGATTTCTAAAGAGCTATTCTAATTATCTGCTCATGTGTATCATGGAGGGTCTATTATCCCATGATACACCCCTTGGGCTATATTGTGATAAGGAAATGATGAGTAAGATCCTCTTCAGATGATGGCTTTCAAATCCTGACACTGACTTGAATGGGACCGGGATTTCAGAAACTGCTTTAAATCCACATTATTCTTGATAAAAAGGACTGAATATCTGCAGATGAAACCTTCCTGCCTTCATTGTACCTGTGTGAACCCCAAACTTCCTTCTTATCTTGCCATGTCCCTAATTTGGGCTAAAAGGCACACCTGTATTTTAGCACCAACTTTATTTGAATGTTCCCTGTAACGTGCCAGAGACATACACTTCATCTTTTAAAATCATCTCATCTCCAAAGGTGGTTTTGGTATGAACACTTGTTAGTTACAAGATATACCACATACATTCACTTCCATTTCTAACCAAGATTCTACAAGCTGGGGAAATCGGATATTAGAAATCCCTGAGATCTGCAGCCTCCAACATTCCTGGTTTTGAAGCCACAGGGAGAAAAGAGTGTGTTTGTATGTTCACAGTGAATTAGCAGAAATCAGCACCTTCCAAAGCCCGAGACAAATACAATGTCAGGAAGTAAACTACAGTAGCACTTCAAGATTATATGTGTGATAGAGAGCAATTCTTGTCAACATACAATTGTAGGCATTCTTCAGCTAACGTGCACTGAATAGCTGTATTAGTTATATTATAATAACACCACTTTTACTGTATTAAATATTAATTATATTTACATACTGATCCTATTCCTCAATCCTGTTCAATCTTTTTCATAATACAGAGAATAAGCTGCTGAGGACAACGCTATAGTGTTCTTAGAATATATCTCCCTGGAATAGACTGATTTAATCTGACACCTCCTTATCAGCATTCCAAAAATCAGCAGAGAAGTCCAAAAGGTAGAAGCAATTAAAGCCATGTTATTTCATGGGATATTTACATTTAATGATATAGAAGTGTCTCTGCAGAAAAAGGTTTAACTGGTTTAACTTAAAGAGAGGTTATCACCTGAAGAGGGACATACGGCATTGCCTGTGCGCTCTACACCTACCCACTGCTCGTCACCTATAGAGGTTTGGAATATTGATGGGCAAAATATTTTAGCATGCTAAGTCCATTCCATTCACCAGGAAAACAAAACAACATCTTTCCTTTGAAGTATTTCAGACAGAAAAGACTTTTTTTGATAAAACAACCCTTTTATTACATAATGGAGCTGTTGTGTTAATTATAATTTCTTTTGCCAAGGCTCTATTTTACATAACAAAGCAAAGCTGCCAAATATTAAGGAAATTTTCCAGTTTTCTCTTCCAGATGATAGAAAGGGAAATAACATCATATTTTAAATGCAAAGTAGGAATGATTAAAATTTCTGTCTAAATAAAATAAGAACAATTCTGAATCCTAAAGACAACAAAACGAGTAATCTGCTGGGGACAATATCATTATCTTAATTCTGTATTTTAGCCCTTAGTATTGTAAAACCTTACAAGTAAGCAAAAAATTAACTATTTTTCTTGGCTCACTGTAGTATCTTCAGCTCTGATGGCCTTGAGGCAGGTTAGAAAATCACAGCATTATAAATGTGCTTGTTTTTATCCAACTCCTGAAGTGCCTTTTATCCATTCAAATCTGGGCACTTCAATTTAAGTTCACATCTCTCTTGTGAGATTTTTGTTTAATTTCTTCCTTTGAAATGAACATATTAGCCTGAAGGGATGGATGTTCAAAACATCGCATTGGAAAAAGGCATGCCAAAAATGGTACTAAATGAGCAGATTTGGTATGTGCATCTCCTTGAGCACACTTTCAGCATTTACCCATGGGGCCTGGCTATTCTGCTTGCAAAAACTCCTAAGCTTTTATTTGAACAGTGAGGAGAAAAGATCTGCAATCAGTAGGTATAATAGAAGTTAGAGTCGTATTATAGGATTGTACTAAGAATCAATGCTATATGGTTTTCAGTTTGCTATAGAGCTTTCGTGTGTGGTGGAAAGATCTTGTACCATTTATTATCCTTGTTACTGCTTCATATATTATAATCTGCAAGAAATGCAGCCCCGGTAATTTCAGTCATTGAGTTTTCACTGAATGGTTCCTGTAAGCAAACTCCTCAGAACGTTTCTGTGAAAGATTTGCCCCAATAAACGAGCAGTTACTGTTACTTGACTCGTTCTTTACAGGAAACAACATCTCTCTCAGTCACACAGGGTAAAGGAAGATAAAATCATAGAGTCATTTAGGTTGGGAAAGCCCTTTAAGCTCATCAAATCCAACCATTCCCAGCCCTGCCAAAGCCACCACTGACCCCTGGCACTGAGGCCTCGGCTACCCGGGCTGTGAACACTTGCAGGGACGGTGACTCCAGCCCTGCCCTGGGCAGCCTATTCCAATGCCTGAGCACCCTCTGGGCAAGGAATTGTTCCTCAGCTCCAGCTAAACCTGCCCTGGGGCAGCTTGAGGCCGGTTCCTCTTGTGCCATCCCTTGTTCCTTGGGAGCAGAGATCAGCCCCCTCCTGGCTCCATCCTCCTGTCAGGCAGTTGAAGAGAGGGACAAGGTCCCCCCTGAGCCTTCTCTTCTCCAGACTAACCCCCCACCATGCCTCTTGGCCCTTACTCATCAGACTTGGGTGTATTCAAATCATGAACATTCTCAGATGAAAACATAAATGTGAAGACATTTAAACTCTTTTAAAATTATAAAGTTCTATGGAAGTGCTGAGGGACAAACATCTGAACCATGACACAGGGAAGAAGACACTGGCTGAGGTTTTGCTTTGTAACCAGGTGTTTTGCTAGATATTTTAAAGCAAGTCTCAGAGAAAAACAAAACATGTATTCCCCATCCCTGGCAGTGTTCAAGGCCAGGTTGGACACAGGGGCTTGGAGCAACCTGCTCTAGTGGAAGGTGTCCCTGCCCGTGGCAGGGGTTGGGACTGGAGGAGCTTTAAGCTCCCTTCAACACAAACCAGGCTGGGATTCTATGATATATGCTTTGGCTCTGGATGAAACCCTTGGTTTTATCCTTCTGCCTCTCCCCCCTTAATTCCCAGTTAGCAGTTCCTCCCCACTCCCCATGGTGATTGCCACTTGTCATCATCACTCCTTACTGGATGCAAGGTGGAAATCCAAAAGGGTGTCTGGCTGCAGTTATAACACCCATAATTAATAATTCTCATTCATCACTGCTGTTAGTGACAATATGCTCGTATAGCTGGATGAATAATTCATAGACAAACCCAAAGCCCCACCAGCTCACACAAGTCACTGTTGTGTTAGATACTCAGCTCTGCTGCTCTTCCAACAGACACTGAAGTTGTGAAATTAAGCATTTGAAACCTCAGTGCAAGAACGGCATTTTCGTGCCTGTTTGCCTCAAAGGCTGCTCTGATTTTACTAATTGCCTCAAAGAGGGCTTCGATTTGCTGTTTGCTGCAAACAGTATTCTAATGTAGTTTATCCTAGGAGTCTGCAGCTGTGTTTGAGGCTGGTGACGTCTGGGGCTCGTTGAGCTCTTCTGAAATTCATTCCCTCCGCTCCTTGTGTGAGCTGCTTTATGTGTTTGTAGATTGGACTCATTTGCACTAGATGAAGGCTCAGACATACTGGCCTGTGATATAATCAGATCTCCTGGTGGGGAACCTCAAAATGTTCTCTTAGTTATGTGTCCCAAAAATCTGAATCCCTGTAATTATCAAATAGAAAAAAGAAGAAGAATTTGGATTGCCCTCTGCCATAGCTGTGTTCTTCTAAAAGCAAAGAACACAGTTCTAGGATGGCTCAAAGTGTTGCTTAAAGCCATGCCATCAAAATGAGAAACATTTGGGTGACTTATTGTTTCAGTTTTACTCATCAAACAAGGGCTAATCACATCTACTCCAGTGATACTAATAAGCTACTGATGAATCTGCTTTTTAAAGACCAGTGATTCCTAACCAATGAGACCCACTTTGTAGGTTTTGGTTGCTCATGCCTACTGACTGGGATAACGAAATCCAAGTATTAACAGATGTCAATATGTAGTTACATATTAATTTTCTTCCATTTGTTCTTTCTGTTAAGGGATTTCAAATTACATCACACTTTCAGGCACCTCTGAAGGACTTCTCACAGCTTAATGATATTGGAATCACTGCTTCATATACCACTTATGGGCAATTTCCAGATCAGCTTCAGATCACACCAGGTCAGCCACCAGAACGAGGACATCCATGCCACTGTACTGCATCTAACAGCTCCTGGGTTTTCTAAGCACTTGAGACATGCCAGGCTCTGAGCCCCAGCCCTGAAACAGTGCACTGTTCCCATAACTCATACATTCCTACAAGCTGCTACAGGGTAATCCGCATTTGGAGCCGTGAAGGTGTTCAAGATACCTGAGCACTGTCACAGGGGAGGTGGGAACGTGGAGCCCGAAGTGGAAGGGGGTGCTCAGACTGTGGGATTGGGGTGAGAGGGTGGAATCCTCTTACTGCTGCAGCTGGAGAGGAGCAGAAGCTTTCCCTTTCGAAGCCCAATGCAGACAATGAAAGCCTCCTAAACTAAACCTCAGTATGAAGGTATTGCAAATGCTAACGCAGGGAACAGCAGCATCTTTAAGTCCCCTGGAGAGAACGCACCCTGCACGCTCACTGGATGGCTCAGGTTAGGCAACCTCTGCATCTCCTGTCCTAGCATCCTTTGATGCACATCCAGAAAACTTTTCATGCATCTTTGGAAAAGCTGTACAATCAAAGTCAAACTTTTTCAAATGGAGATTTTCCAGGCAGGAAACATTTAATCCGTTGCCTTCCAAGCTTTCTTTCCAGTTTCTTACAACTCACTACTACAGCATGAATTTGTGACCTTACTTTTCAGTTATTTTCACTCCTATAGACAAATCTTCCTAAATTAGGACGAGGAGTTCTTTTTAAAGAAATGCATTTGATTTTGCTCTTCCCAACTGGTGGGTTTTGCTGCTTCTGAATATCTGATATTGTCACCATCCTCTCTTAAGCTATAAAATCAAAATTAAGCTCTAGAGGATTCCAAAAAAAGAAGGCAGTATTTGAGAAGGAACTGCTTTAATAAATCCATCCCTGTGCTTGTTCATTCTCCCATAACCATGAATCCAACACAGCTCACAGTAGGAAATATTTTTCTTCTGCAAGTTCCCAGTTCATAAACCCAAGACAAGCTGTATCATCTAATAAATTCAAAGGGAAGAATCGCATCTTCGTACACCAGAGGTGGGATTGAAAGAGCTAATGTACAATTCCCGTTTCATTTCATTAAATCACCTGTGCAACGCAGATCAAGTTTGCTATAGCTCAGTGGAAGACATGCCAACGTGAAACAGTTTCCAGACACAGTAAAATCCTTAGCAATGGACTGTCCTCTTTGTGAGCTATCACTTGCATAGGCAATTCTTCTTCCTTTAATAGGCTTCAGTGTGAATGGGAATCCCTTGGGCACTGGGATAGAAGAGATGGCCTCAATACGAAAACCTTGCAACAAAGAGTAAAGTGCGAACGTGTATTGTTTTCAAGACTGATTCTCTGACAATCTTCCATAAATATCAAGAGATGCTGCCCCTGGTTTGAGTGGGAAAAAGGTCCCATCTTAATTTTGTGTTTTGTGTGTGTGTATATATTCACTTGGTTGGTAAACTATAAAAGAGGCTGGATTAGGAGTCCTGTGCATTCCCAGAAAGCTTCTGCATGTTTTCCAGTGCAGGCTATGGCTGCTCTGGGGCAATGGGAGCTCTTCTTAAACCAAATATTCGGTTTCTGTGACAGTCTCCAGTTGTTAAAGTACTTTAGGTTTGAGCATTTCCCTCTTTCATCTGGTTTTCCTAATGAGAGCTTTCTACCTCTTCCTGTTTATGGATTTTTATTAATGGACTGGTCACTGGGGGTAGAATATTTCTGCCTATGTATAATTTAGTCAGCTTTATGAAATACTCTGGCACGCTAAGAGGTCATGCATCAGCTTTTGCTAAAGCAAAACGAGCTTCAAAGGACATAAATCACAGTCCTTTACAGTGTTCTGGATAATAATGCCATCTCTCAAGGATGACAGTAATTTAAAAGCAGGTATACAAAGCTTACTTCGCAATTTCTCCTGAGCAGCCCATGACTCGAAGCAAGGCAGCAGCATGCAATGCAGATATAAGTATTATGCATCATATAAGGAAATAAAAGACAAAACAAATTCTCTGTGCTATCAGCTTCTCCAGCATTAAGCATGGAAATGTGGCACGAAGTGTACAGCTTGTTTTATTGCAAATATTCTATCAATGTCCTCCAGAGTTTACTGCTCTCTCTGCTTACAACTCCAACTCCACTTCTACTCGTGCTTGGCCTAGTTTCACTCCTACAACCGATGATGGTTCTTCAAAGGAAAAGAAGTGTGGGAGCAACTGACACGGAAAAGTGAACAGCAAAGCATTTAGCACAAAAAAGGGACATTCTCTGCACTAATGCCATTTTCATTTCCAGTTGTTACATCTGGCCATTTCTTACTGGTAAAAAGACACATAGGAATGTTCCTGACATTTTCCTCCTCGTTTAATTTTACTTCATTTGCTTTTCTGTTGAGCTTTTCAATCTCCCATTCTTTGTGTTTCATCCTGCGGCATCCTCAGTGAGGAAGGTCATATTGTAAAGAAGATGCACCAGGAGACAGCAACCAGGAATATGCATTTGATATTCCTGGTTATGATGATATCCTATTTGGGCACTTAAAACGCTTTTTATTCTATTTAAAAATGTCTACCAAGTGCCTGCTAAAGGTGTAAAACATCCTTTGCATTAGCTGTCACTAAATACTTATCATGAAATCTCAGGTGGAACAGATCTGCTTTGGTTCTGTATTAACTCCCAAGGCCTTTGAGACCATTTTAACATGGTCCAGTTTGGCTTTGCCAGGACTCTGCACCTCTTACACCAGCACTCAGGGCTGCTGTCTCTTTAAACATGAGCAACAAAACAATAACCCAAGACCAATAAAGCTGCAGTTTCCATCTGGAGTGGACTTTTTTCCCTCCTTCCTTCTATTCTGTGGGATAAAAACATGCTGGCAGAGCAGGATGCCTCAATGGGACATTCATTCTGGGGACATTCATGCTGAACAACTGTCCCAAAAATACAGAATCAGTGGAACAGCAATAGAGACCCATCAGCCTAATACAGAACTGCTCCTTAGCCATTCAAAACCAACACAAAATATTGCTTAATGCTATTTCCCTATATTAGATATTTTCTTACTCTTTTCTGATACTTTAGACTTCTATTTAACCACCCCGTTTTGCACAATGACACTTGGTAAACTACGGACTTATTTATACTCCATTGATGAGATCTGACATTTTCCCACTTATTTCTCCCAGCACCTTCTCTCATCTATAAAAATAAACATCTTTTCCCATCTTTATGGTCCATCTTTATGATGAACCATAAAGAACCAGGAAGAACTGGGCTGGGTTTCTTACTTGGAGAATATCAAGCTCCCAGCTCAGCACCAGGATAGGGAGGAGAGGTGGGAGGGGAGAAATAAATGGTTTTCAAACTGTAAAATCTGGCTTGGTGCAAGTGGAACATAGCGAGCATGAAAAGGATGAGCTTGGTATCTTTAAACAACAGTCCAGTTTATAACAGAACACTGCTTACTTCATCAAGTCACCCAGGACAACTCAGAGAGTTACAGGATCAGTTCCACCACGTGTTTAATTTGCATTTTGGGGTGACAGACCCTTTCAGCTCAGCTTATGCTTGTGACCATTGCAACAACACACCCAGGAGTTTCTTAGGTGTTGTGAATGACTTGCCCAGATTTACTCAGGACACAGGGAGATGCATGTGTTAGGTGCATCCCTTAGAGCTCATGGTACCACGGTCATGGGAGAGTGTGCAACACAGGATGCATTCCCCTGAAAAGACAAAGAAAGGCTGAGAGAGCTGGGCTGTGGCAGCTGGAGAAGAGAAGGCTCCTGAAGGGGACACCTTAGAGCAGCTCCAGTGCCTGAAGGGGCTCCAGGAAACCTGGAGAGGGGCTTTGGACAAGGGATGTAGGGACAGGACAAGGGGAATGGCTTGAACCTGCCAGAGGGGAGACTGAGATGAGCTCTGAGGCAGAAGCTCTTCCCTGTGAGGGTGCTGAGGCGCTGGCACAGGGTGCCTAGAGAAGCTGTGGCTGCCCCATCCCTGGCAGTGTTCAAGGGCAGGTTGGACACAGGGACTTGGAGCAACCTGCTCTAGTGGAAGGTCCCTTCCAACACCCACCAGTCTGGGTTTCTATGATGCTGCCATGGTTTGAAATGGTCTGTGCCTACAAAGCCCCTGTGTAGCTAGAGGGCTGGAATCATCAGGAGCAGCTTGGACCATCACAGGAGTGAGGGATGCTGTTCCTTCAAAAGCACGTGTATTGCCCAGTCCTATTTTTCCACCATGTGTAGCCTTTCCTTTTCCTTGCTTTAGCACCATTTGACATGTCAGTGTGCAGACTTCTACTTCCATAGGAGAGCACAGAAAGAGAAGCAAAGTACGTAGACAAAGACTGTACATGGAAGAATAGAATATTAGAGACTAATTACAGCACTGCTCCTCACAGATGACAGCTTGAGTGTTTAAATTGCATGGAAAGGAAAATCTAAGACAGGTTTGTCAACAGGTTTTGGAAGAGCCCAAATGACATTTCACACTTTTACAGATGCCACTATCCAATTATTTCAATAAGACTAAAGCTTAATGGGGTTTCCAAATTCCACGCGCTAATTTCAATGCTTTTAGGCTTTTTAAGTATGTAATGTTGACATTTACAACTGGGTTTACGGCACAGGGTTTCTACTTGCTAGATGAAGTTAAACATGAGCAGAATTACCTTCAGAAAATACAAGGAGAGTGGTGAACAGATCCAAACCTGTGTCAGGTAGGAATAGCTGTTCAGTTCCAGAGCTATGCTGCCAGCAGAGCGCTGCTCTGCAATCACAGACTGCTGGCATCTGTGAGACCATCTCTACGCACCCAGCACATCCATTCTGAATGATGCCAGTCTGACTTGTTATGTGAATAAATACAAGGAACTTGCATGTGCACATCCATGTGTATGTGCTTGTGCACCCCTCATACCTTACTGATAGCCAACATAGACAAGAACTGTCACCGACAGCCAGGACAAACAGACAAGAACTCTGAAGTGATCTGCTACACTGTTGTAGACATTTCACTTAGAAACAAATGGGGTTGAACCATCCACTGGTTTCATTTCTCTCCACTAATGCCTTGCTGGCTGGATTTTCATATTGCTGAACATCAGAAGGGCAATTTCAGACCGTGAAATAAGTCTGATTTTATCCTCTCAACTCTGTCAGGGTCCCCACATGTTAAATGGAAGGTAATGCTTTCCTTCATTTAGCCATAGTTATGCAAATTTAAGTTTAAGAAGAATACAGTTATAAAAGGACAATCATTATGTACTTATTGTTGACGCATTGATTTCGGTCTATAGCTAATGCAATGTAAATGAACCTAGGGAGTTTAGTGGTGGACTTGGCAGTCCTAGGGAACAGTTGGACTTCATGAAATTAAATGATGAGCTTTTCCAACCCCATTGATTCTAACTACTTGTATGAATAAGTTCCCAACATTTCTGATCACTACAGTGCAAGCAAGAAAGGCCAGAATGTCCACCAAGTGCACAAGAGCTGGGACTTCAGGACCCACCATCGGTATGAAACTGCTCTTGATTTGATGGTCAAGCAGCAAATAACGTAGGTATCATTGCCTCGACATTGTGTTGTTTCCACAGGAGAAACTCCTACCAGCATCCTTATTTTTACCCCATTTCCAACCCACCTCCTGAGTCTGCAATGAAAAATGGGAAAGAAACCAGGGTGTGGAAGGCAAGAGGGGGAGGGAGGTGCAGGGGGAAGGCATTAGCACAGCTCCATCCTGCCTCAGTGATGCTGTGCCTGCCAGCACAGGGATGTCTGGCACACAGCCACAGCTGATGCGCAGAACCTATTTCCCAAGTTAAAACTCTGGAGCCACAGAACACCTACGAATTGCACGTTGGTTATTGCACGTTTCCTTAGAAAGTGTCATGTCACTGTGGCTTATAATCAGCTCCATCTACTTTTCCTCTTTGTTCTCAGCATGCATCATGTTGCAGTAGCACAAAACATTCCCAGCTTGAGCATTTTTGAAGCATCTTGTGGGCAGCAGGGAGTTTGGGCTGGCATCATTTTCCCAGGCAGGTGAATCCGGTCCCTGCACCTCCAGGACACCAGACCACAGGGGCTGTCCAGAGATGCTGAAGCCAAACCAGGGCAGGAGCTTGGCTAGCTTGCTCTCTGCCTGCAGGACGTCACTAATTCCACCTCCCTTCTCATTAAAGTAATGTCTTTGTGAAAACTCACACTTATTTTTTAATAATATCAAAAGGTGAAGTGTTAGGAGTATATTGGGTTTATAGCTAGTTATTTTGATTACATTCATACACTTAGAATTGCCTGTGCTGATACATGGAATGCTATTTCCAGTGTTAATAATTACAGTTACTTAACCTGTGATATAGCCAGAGAAGCAGTTTAAAAGTAATTTAGAATTTCATTATTGAGGCAAAGGAATGTGTAATTCTGTCTTTGCTGGTAAGAGGCGAGGTCATGTCACACAAGGAAACACACAGAACTGGCTCTGTCATAGAATCAGAGAATAGCTTGGGTTGGAAGAGATCTTCAAAGCTCATCCAACCCCCTGCAATGAGGAGGGACACCTTCAGCTAGACCAGGTTGCTCACAGCCACATCCAGCCTGTCCTTGAATGTCTCCAGGGATGGTGCATCCACCACCTCCCTGTGCCAGTGCCTCACCACTCTCATCATAAGAAATCTCTTCCTCACATCTATCTTGTCCTTAAGTTTCTGTGAAGCTCTTCTCTCATTTTTAGGAAGTCCATGAAAGGTCCGGCTTCTTTTTTTATCCCAGAATTAAATTATTCTAATGCCTAAAAGAGTTGTCCTAAAACTTGAGTTCATTCTTTGGGAAACCTGCAATGAGCACGGGTTCCACTTGTCTTATTTTTAAGCATTAACTGGACCTGACAAAGGGGATTTATCAGATTACAGTATCTCAGCTCAGATATTCCGTGTTTCAGACGTTATTAGTTTTCACCAGGCTAAAAACAAGACTCTGACCCCAGCCTTTTGCACTGAGACACGACAGATGTGCTGCTTTGGGTCACAGGAAGGGACATGGCTGTGCCTCTGGAGTGGTTGATCTGTCCTATTGGTTTACTCCCCAGTTCCTTTCCATTGCTTCCATTTCCATGCTTCTATAGGAATGGTTTTCATAGACGGATCTATTTTCATTGACTACAAATAGCAGAATTCCTGCTATAGTATGTTTTAATTGCCTGAATTGAAATCTTATGAGGAAGAATTTACTAAAAATCTTACTCTGCCGAAGTTTTGCCTCTGGAAATGCTTTTACAGCGTTTTCTCCTCAATCTGACAGAAACAGAAGAAAAGGATTTCAAAGAAAGTTGGAAATTCATTCAGGGAAATCAGTGGCTTTGCACCTCCTTAGCGAGGCCTCACTACATATTTAGATTTAAACCCTTTCTCCAAGAGAAACCCAGCATGTTCTAGGCCATCAGGTGGGATAATTTTTACATCCTCTTTCAAATCCGGGTGATGAAAAAGCTGTTACTGAGTAAGAGTTGCAGAGATTGGCTCTCAATGCACTCCAATGCTATTTAACTTCCTTTGTTAACAACAAAGCAGAAGTGGAACTTTCAAACATGGGACACCTATTTTTCTCCTGACGACAGACAGTCAAAAACTACAGAAGTGGAAATAACAGGAAATCCAGTGTAAAAAGAAAAGATCAGATCAATCACAGTAATCACAGTGTTCGCTGTGACAGGCAGCAGAGAGCTCAATAAAACACTGTAGTGCTTACTCAGGGTACAGAGTCCCAAAGCCACTTGCAGTGTGGAAATAATGGCAATGAGTAACCATATAATTGCTAACTCATTTTTTCCAGGCCAGCCCAATTGCCTTTAATTGAATCAACAGGAAGGCAAAGAGGTGTTCAGAGAGGGAATAATAGAGCCCACTGTAAGGGTGCTCAGAAGAACATGTACTTACAAGTAACCAAACCCTTCTAAGCCAAATTTTATGTCTTTAAAATAATACTCCTGCAGTTCACTTCAGTTACAAAATAAAGTTATGGAGGACCTGGTGAAAGGAAGTTGCACTGGAATAAAGTGATTGGAATTAAAGTCTCTGCATTGCTGCACGCTGTTTTCAGACGCCAATGATATTTCTAAGGCAGTACAAAGGACAAACAACATTTCAAGTTTAATATTCCAAGCAAGCCTTGTAATGGGAGCTGGTCTTCCTTGGGTGAAATGAGCAGGATTTTTGCCTCAGAATTCAGTGGGAACATATTCAGTAAATAGGGAATCTTAAAAAAGGTCTATTCAATAACTAAGACACCTTGAAAAAGCAGGTTTCGGTTTGGCAGCTGGGTAAATTCTTTCGTTGTAGGATGCAATCACACAGCACGTCCTGCTATGGGTGACTTTTGCTGCTGGGCTCCAACGGCTACACAAACATGCCCAGAGACATCTCTCTGCTGGTGGCCAGTGTGATGCCAAAGCTCCAGGCAGGGGTCGTGCTGCCAGAGCTCTGCCAGCACTCGGTGAGGTACCAGGGCCCTGAGCAAGCCGCACTGACCACAAACTGATAGCACTGTTTCAAAGTCCAACGCTTGTGATGGTAAATTCCCTCACCAAAGCCTCATCAGTGGATGTGGGAGACCAGGGAGGTTGTCTGTGCTTTAATTAAAAGGGAATAACGTTAAAAAATGAAAGCTGGCCCAACAGGTTTTGTTCTCATCATCCACTTTAAATCATTCTAATGCAAAGTGATAGATTTGATTTGTACTTGCCTTAAGGGCAGTAAGAAGCAGAAGAGACCCACAGCACAGAGCAGACACAGCCACCAGCTCACTCCTTGATAGAATTGTTATTATTCCAAAAACTCTTTTGAAGTCTGCCTTGCAAAAAGTTTGGGGGTTGGAACTGAATGACCTTCGAGGTCCCTTCCAACCCAAACCAGTCTGGGATTCTGGGATTCAACCTCTGAAGGAGGTTGCCTGTTTGCAGGCTGGGAGCTCACCAGACCCATGCTTTAGGAAGGATGAGAGATGCTGTGTCCTGAGCAGGAAGCGTCAGGCTGCACCTCTCCTAGCCTTGGAGAGAAGGGGATGAAGAACCTTAACTAACAGACACAAACCTCAGAATTTAACCATCTACACTGGCTCCCTTTGCATGAGATTATTGTGGTTTTTAACCTAATTTGGGGTGGGGGGTGGGTTTGGTTTTGGGCTTTTTGTTCATTTATTTGCTTGGGGTTTAGCTGTTTTTTTCTTTACCCTGTATTTTTGCCTCCTTCTCCTGCTGGCATTGCAAGAAGCTGCTGAAAGACACTTAGAACTCAGCTGAACGCATCTTTTGCAGGACTCTCACCAGTCACAAAACAACTCATTCACCTTAATTCACATGTAACAGAGCTAATACACTGCAGACCAGAGCACGAGTGATTATTTCGTGTAGATTATCCTTTGCCTGCAGATTTCAGAAGATGGAAATTTCAGGCCTCTAATGGAAATTCGGTTGCAGCCCCGACCATAAAACACCTCAAACATCGCAGGCTTATGAGTTTGGAACTAGTACAGCCCTGTTCTTCTTCACATAACATATTCCTGCTTTACATCCTTGTAAATGAGATCACCTGCTAAGGCAAACATTTCCCATGATTTAAGCCTGTTGAAGAAGGGAAAAGCCATTCATACGCATTTTATATATATCTAGAGAATCCCTGCAGCTCATTCCAGCACCGCGAGAGGTACCAATGTGGGAGGGATTTAATGAATGGCTAAAAAAATACAAATCCCAGAGGATTCTGACGGGTCATTAATGCTGCATCAATGACTCTGGCTGCAGCCCTCGGCAATGGCAAGTCCACGTGAGTTGTCTGCTGGGGCGGGTGGTTCATTTGGCGGGGGGTCTACACTGAGCAAACCTCCTCAGCTGCCCCCAGAACAATTCTCCCAGGTCTCTTTCTCCTTGTGCTGAGCAGGGACAAGAGGATAACAGTAGCTGGTACTAGTGGGTTAATGTTATAGCAAAACCTGACACCCTGCTCGAGTGCTCGCAATTTATAAGAGTAATGGATCGTCAGTTTTAGCTGGCAAGTGGTTGTTATATGATTTTAGGAGTCTTTTGCATATTTATTTTGTCCCACTTTAAATAAATTTGGGTAAGATTTATCTCGTTAGCTCCAAATTCAAGTCCCTCTTGGCCTGGTTGAGGAAACAAATTAGGCTTTGCAAACATTGCAAAGACTAAATCAATACATTAATATTTAGGGGACATTAAGGAGGTTTATTAAACAGAAAAAGAGCCTTGAGTATTTCTTTGGAAATCTTACACATGTTTAAATAAAAACCATAGGTTGTGGTTTCTGACTGAACCTATAAATTGCATTTGCATAGATAATTGAATTATTTACATTCACACCGTGATGAGTGCAGAAGAGATGATGTGGAGAGGGCAGGGCAGGAGCAAGGACTGTGTCTCACATGCACAGTGTCTGTCCCAGAGGAGCCCCAAATGTGCCCACCATGGGCTAGATTAAAATAAAAATTAAAATGTCAAAGAACTAATGTAAAAGCGTTTTTGTGTCACCTATTGCCCAGTATTGGCTGAGACCATGGGCGGCTGGAGACAGGGGATGGCAAAGAGAATGAGACCTATTATCTAAACCTCAAAGCCTAAACCACGGATCTACTGCGCTGTGCAGCCGTAACAGACCAAGATACAGTCTTGAAACAACACCCCTTGACCCAGACCATGTCACCAGTAGCACCCCCAGGCTCCTCAATCACCTTCAAACGGAGCTGTCAGACCCTGAATCCCATCGTTAGGAAGACCACAGCCATGAACCCTGCTCACCAACATCATGGCCACCCCACCGACCCTGTGGGAACTGCCATCCCGAGCTGTGGCCACTCTCCCTGGAGACCCCATCCACAGCACGACGGGGTCCAGCACCTTCCCCCTCCTCTCACACTACGTTTCACACACGGCTAGGTTATAATTGCCTGGTCTTGTTGAATTGGTGTTATGTTTGTTCTCCCTTCCCGTGATCCGCACCAAGCGTATTAATAAACACAACAAAATTCTCCCTGTGCCCTCATTTCGGTAGGTTAAGCGAAGCAATCTCTTTCAGACAAGTTCTTTATTCTCCTAATCATCCTGGTGGCCATCCAGTGGTGACTCAGGTCCTTCTGGAAACCCCGTCCTGGCCCCGCTCTCCCTGGAGCCCGCCTTATCCTTTACCCCATGGCACACCATCATCACCTCGTCATGATGCATGGAGCGAACTGGGGGCTTTGTGCTGTGGCTGCTATTCTGCCCCACAGCAAAATTCATTCTCAAGGCCATTGGTAAACATGTCTTCATATTTTTGCAAATTGGAAGGGGGATGCGGCTTGGAGGATGCAAGTTAAGCTTTGGTGGAACAAATGTCACATTAGAAATAGCAGACACTGCAACCTTTGCTAGAAGAATGATGAGCGATGCAGCGCTGTAAGAGGTATTTCATTTTTGTGCCTCACCGTGGCAAAGAGTTGATGTTTAAATCATCTGCAGTTCATGACTTTGCAGATCAAGCATCTGGACATGAGGTAGATGGAGTTGATTACAAACTCCTGCCTGCTAAACTTTTCATTAATGACTTCCTAAGTCTCCCCTCTTTCTTAATAAGGTCATTGAAAGTGCAGTTAACCGGATTATCTTCCTCGCTTTCATGTGATTTTTCTTGCACTGATGTAAATGTGGGCTAAAGACACATTAGGCTCTTTCTTCTTCTTTATTAACTATCTTGATTAATTTCCTAGGTACAAAATGTAATAATTAACCAGACTTGACTTGGAGGCCTCATTAAGGTGTTGAGCAGAGCTATGGGAGACTGAAACACAACGTCACGCTCTGCCACAGATTCCTGGTTGACTGTGGCCAAACCCCACCAAGTGTCACTGCTCCCTACATCCCCCACGGGACAGGGATACAGAGGCTGCTGCTTCCCTTAAGCCTCCGTTATTTACTGAGCATGTTACTTTTCCATGGTTTATTCATGGAAATTAAGGCATCTTTACCCATTAAAATGTATTTATTCTCCGAATCACTTACAGAAATACGTTCAGAAATTGTCAGCCCAAATAGCAGAGAAGAGGATATTCAAAATGACAGCTCTGGGTCTGTGTGCGGAGAAAAACCTCACACACAGACCAAAAAAAGGGAGGGGGAGAAATAAAAGAGGTGGATTTACAGAGCTTTTAAAGTGGGGTTTCACTGCAAATAATTTTGCAGTCTGGAGTTTGAACTTATTTGGGAGCTTATGATCAGACATGAGTCTTTATCCCTTTAATTGTGACACAAAGCACACAGCCCTGGCTCCTCCAGCTCTGCTGTTTCCAGCAGGAGAATGTCTCTTGTCAGTGTTACTCCACAGAATAGAGCCTGTAGGGCAGAGCAGTTTTAAAGGGCTAAGACTGCTTTTAAATGCTCTTTTTCTCCTGTTATCTCATGTGCTGCTCTAGGTCTGCTGCTGATCATTTATTCACGATGTAAAAGAAAACCCAGCCCTTTGACAGAATGATTTTACTTTGGCAAAAGACCTGCTTTTCCCTTCATTTATTTCTCCCCAACAGCAGAAGTTGTTTCTACTCTTAAAATACAAAGCCATGAACAATATTAAAGGGAAACATAAAACTGCTTCCATAAAATGTTACTATATCGGCCCTATGAACCCTTTTCAGTGGGAAACGGTACGTAAGCTTATAGCACCAATTAGCTCTTTGATGTCTCCTTTACTTTCAGACAGGTCAATCTCCGTCTCAAAGGATGTATGAATCTTGCATCTTTACCTCCTGAGTCCCAGCCCACGGAAGGTGAAGTGGTGGCTTTATGAGCACTGTAAGTACAAAGTGACCTGATTAGAAGCGCTGACATGCACGAGTCCTGGTCGCTTCCCTATCCCACTGGACAGATGACAACTGGTAAGTCTCGATGCAGGGGTCTCTAAATCACTGTGCAAAACCCAACTCTGAGTCAAGGTGGGATTCCACCCATGCGGATTGAGTGATTGGTGTGACTTGCAACCGCTCCACTGAACGTAAATGGCACAGCTCATACTTATGCATATCTATATTAATAACACAGAATCCCAGCATGGTTTGGATTGAAGGGACGGACCTTAAACCCCCTTCAGCTCCAACCCCTGCCACGGGCAGGGACACCTTCCACTAGAGCAGGTTGCTCCAAGCCCCTGTGTCCAACCTGCCCTTGAACACTGCCAGGGATGGGGCAGCCACAGCTCCTCTGGGCACCCTGTGCCAGCACCTCAGCACCCTCACAGGGAAGAGCTTCTGCCCAAGAGCTCATCTCAATCTCCCCTCTGGCAGGTTCAAGCCATTCCCCTTGGCCTGTCCCTACATCCCTTGTCCAAAGCCCCTCTCCAGGTTTCCTGGAGCCCCTTTAGGCACTGGAGCTGCTCTAAGGTCCTCCAGAGCTGCTGGTCCTCCTCTGCCACTCACAGCTTGCAGAACTGGGCTTTACTAGTACAGAGCTCAGCAGCTTTCCCCTCTTGCTAAGTGCTAAGAGAACTACACAGGGGAAAATACAGGGAAAATGATGTTTTTTCTTTCATTTTTATCTTGCAAATGGCTCCCTCGTTCTGGCTTTGCTTCATGGAGCTCCCCCTTCTCCTCCTACACAAAATACACCTCAAATAACATCGCACTAACTGAATATATATACAGAATTGAAATAATAACTGACACTGTCACAGCTTCTCCATTGCAGCTTCCCATTCTGATGGGACACAAACACTTCTGCGATCTCTGAACAAAGCCCACACAAACAGCACCTTCATGGGCCTTCCTGTAGCAGCCATCCCTGAGGAAGGTTGTAAAAATGACTAAGTGTGAGGTTTTGGCTACCAAATACGATAATGTTCTTGATGCAACAACCCCCCTCAGCTTGGCAGAGCCAGAGTCTCACATTCTGACAAACCATCGGGTTCTAGAGGTCCGGTGGTAGAGGATAATAAGCTTAAGAAGCATTTCCTACACGTTATTTGTGAGGGGTTTTGGTGCCATATGGATTAATAGAGATTGCCATTTAAATGCTTCTGGTTTATATTCATCGCTTTATTACTCATAAAAATGCAAAAGAAAATGTTAATGATGATTACACCAAAGACTAATAAGTGAAAGCCTTGGGTTATACTTTGCATTTCTGAAGATAAAAATGCAATCGCTTAATAATTATGCATATTTTTAACCATTGGGTTATTATTTCTCTATGTGCTTGCAGTTAGCCTAATTAATTTTAAGCTCCTGTTTATATGTTTTAGACGTGCAATTAATCTCCAATAATTTTTCTTAGCCCCTTGCACAAGGGCATTAACTGTTCCAGAGACCATTGGAATGAAGAATTGTCTATCTTGGGACAGCACAATAAATATCACCTTCATGTGTTTAAACCAGACACCATTGTCCTGAAGCACTTGTAACAATAAACTGTCTCGTATCAATTTAGTTCTATAAATGGACTGTTCTTATTAACAGCATTGGGATCTCTGTGTTGTTTAGTGAGAAGAGGTCTGGAATTTAAAAACTCTATGTATTTTAATGCGAAAGCAGCTTATTTTGTCCTTGTTTTATTTTGGTTTTAATGAATTTATATTAAGTTTCTAAAGCTAATAAAGTTCCTATTTCCACATTTGAAAAAATTGCTTTCTGGTTCTAGCTTTGCTTTTTTTAGGCTGATGAGTTAATTCTTGGTTTTGTAACAGTGCTTGTGATGGCACACGCCAGAGAAGAGGTGTTCAAGTGAAACACTGCTTCTTTTAAATGCCAATAAAATGAATGGAAAGCTTCATACCTAAAGCTTCATGGGGGCAGGACACATCCTGATGGGGTATGAAGCACCCTGGTGAATCCCTCCTTGCAGCTGAGCTGTGCTGGGAAGGGGATGAGGATCCCGGGAGCATGGCACTGCACCAACATTGCTCATTCCACACCCTTCTCATCTGGGCCACGATGATGCTGGTACCTCAGCCTCAGCTCCAAGATACCATTTAGGTTAGGGGTAGGGTTGGGGTTAGGATTCAGAGAGCACAAATGCTGTGCAGTTTAGGGTTAGGGTTCAGAGAGCCACAAAGCCTAAGGCTCCAGGGGCACTGGGGCTCCAAAAGACATGCCAAGGATGAAGCATTTTTGTGCTTTCTCCCAAGCTGCCCTCAAGGAACCGCCTTGAAGAAACCCACAAAGCAACTCATCTTCCCCCTTTAGAACTCTCATGAGAAGCCAGAGCGGGCTGGTGGGTTGCCAGCACAGCTCATGGCCCTGCAGCTGCCAGCAGTGTGTGACAGACCCTGCTCCCGCATCAGTCTCACTGCATCCATCAGTCGTCTTTGAGTCTCCACTTGTGTTACATGACCAGCAAAGCACAGCTCGTGGCCTTGTGCCACCCCCCGGGACAGCCAGGTCCTGGTCACAGCGACCCTCCTGCCATGTGCCACAGCAGAGGCACTGCCTGTTTCTGAGCACGCTGTGACATCCTAAGGGAAGCGCGGGTGTTTCTGGAGATAGTTGGTATCGGTGTTAAAATGCAAGGGCTGTAAACCTGCCATGAGCTCAGCACCTGGTTAGGCACCTGCCAAATACCAGCCAAAACAACCAAGTTTGGTGCCATGCAGAAGACCTAAACCAACCCGCCAGATACCAGCAGAGTGCCTCTGCAGGGAACTGTACCACAACCACTGCACTGCTGTTCTCCTCTTGTACTTCTACATCTTGTTCCATTGTCAGCAGAACATGAGTGAGGATTTAAACCTGATTTTGGCAAGTTGGAGACCCTTCTGGGTGAATTATCTATTGAGCCAATGGCATAAACAGTCTATGGCTATGCATGTCCAAGAAGAGAGAAAGGAAGAAAGGGAGAAAAGGGAGGGAGAGAGGGAGGGAGGGAAGGGGGGAAAGGAAAGGAAGAAGGAAGGCAAGAAGGAAAACAGGAAAGGAAGGGAGGAAGAGGGGCAGGGTGCCTTAAAATGTGCTTGAAAGCTGACATTTCCCACCTATAAACTGATTTTTTCTAGTGCATCCCCAATAAGGGTTTTCAGTTGGTTCAAGCACATACCTTGTACAGTTAAGTGCACCTGCATCGTTCTGGGAGTGTGCTGAGTTTGCACAGAGCAAGTGTAGGGACCATCATCTGTCACATCGACGTCCTGTATCTGCAGGCTGTACTCTCTTCTGTTTGCTGTGGCGATGGAAACTCGAGGATCTACCGACCACTTGTCACTTCCAGCAAAAATAATACTTGACCGGTTCAGCCAGGCTCCTTTGGAAGCTCCATCCTCCAAGTAACACCTGGGAAAAAGAGGAGACTATAAGTATGGCAAAGTGGGAGCTTTTAAATATCATTAACTGGCTGTTGATTTTTAGACTGAATACAGCTGCAATATATATTTTGCTGGAGAGGGACTCTTCATCGGGGACTGTAGAGATAGGACAAGGGGTGATGGGTTTAAACTGAAACAGGGGAAGTTCAGATTAGATGTAAGGCAGAAGCTCTTCCCTGTGAGGGTGCTGAGGCGCTGGCACAGGGTGCCCAGAGAAGCTGTGGCTGCCCCATCCCTGGCAGTGTTCAAGGCCAGGAAGGCCAGGGTGGACACAGGGGCTTGGAGCAACCTGCTCTAGTGGAAGGTGTCTCTGCCCATGGCAGGGGCTGGAGCTGGAGGAGCTTTAAGCTCCCTTTAACCCAAACCAGGCTGGGGTTCTGTGATTCTGTGATCTTAGAATCCAAAAGAATATTTTTTCTTTTCCAAAGCATTATTAGATTTGTCATTGTTAATCATATTCAAGACATCTTGTTTAAAGCAAACATACATTCAATTAGCATGGATTTCCCTGCTGACAGCAACAATAGAATACAAAGCAGAGTTCTACTAAATATTTCTTAAAATCTCTTTCGTATGGCAGTGACTCAGACAAACGTGATTTGTTTATTATGTCATACTTAAGTTTTTCCCAATTAATATTAGAACAGTAACTAATAACTGTGCTCTTTGGGGTATAATAGTCACCTTAAGCAGAGCTCAGTGAGCAACACCCCCCCTGCAATCAGCAGCAGATATACTCCGGTCGGGTTCTTTTCCTTCTGAATTTCAGTTGAACAATATTCCTCCATAAAGTAAAGACTTTGTTTTTGCTAAAATGAGTAACAACTGCAGCTGGAGAATGAAAACGTGTCTATCTGAGGAGCCTGACAGCATTTCTACATGATATCTCAGGGGGTTGAACATGGCACCGGAGATTGCTGTGGAATTGTGAGCTGAATGCACCCGTGTAGCCACTGGGAAGAGGCTAAAACTAATCAGCTGAGAAATATAAGGAACAAGGTATATTGCAAAATCTCATTTGCAGTCCGTTTCACCATCTGCAGAATCAAAACCCAGGCCGAGTATTAAAGGTCAATGTTAATTGAAAATCCTTTCTGTGGATATGCTACCCAAAAAAAGCTACCCAGGCAGAACAGAAGTAGAAGCTTCTCCTAAGGTAATTAGGCACTGCAATATGCTGCTGTTGTCAATAATTTGTGTTGCCTATTAGGAAACATTTGTAATTTCTTCCCTAAAATAGCTTTTCATCTGAAGTTGCTCACTTGCACACTGGGACAAAGAGGGATGCATGGGAAGGATGTGATTAAATGGCTCTGACAAGTCCTAAAAGCAGCCCAGCATCAAGCACAGCTACTTAAATCTTGTGGGAAAAGAGGTAAGAAGCTGGTGCATAGTCTTGGAGGCACTTCCTAACATCATTCAGTCAAGGAGAAGTGAAGGAGATGGTTGTTGGGGTGGGATCCCTGTGGAGGTGAGCAGGTACTGGCGGGAGAGTGCAGTAGCCAGTGGGAACAGAGTGATGCCAGAGGGTGCAGGGCTGCACCAGAGACCTCGCACTGGTGGAGGTAAAGGAGCAGCCACTCATCCACACACAGGCTGGTAGGATAGAAACAGTCCCAGGAGATGCTCTCATTTGTAATGCAGCTGATGGCTTTGGAAGAGCCATCAAGTTTCTCTGATGTCTGGAAAGAGGGAGCAGCTGGTGACAGAAGCAGGAGACAGAAAGGATGCTGAAGACCACTCCTCAATCCCACGGGCATTTCAACTGATCAGTTGATCATCAGACACCATCAGTGTCCAACTGATGCCTGGACAATGCAGCCTATATGCTGTCAGTGCAAGCAACCACAGGGCTGGCTGGGCCATGTTCTTGAGCATCAGCCAGGACTATGGCTTTTGTGAGCAGCCAGGAGAAAGCATGAAATGGCAGCAAGTGGGGAAAGGAAACATAATGATGTGAAACCCACTGAACACCAGCAGAGCACAGGACTGTGTGAAGTCTGAGAATACAGTGAGAATAAACCCACTGCAGATACTTCAAGTACCGTCTTGTCACAAGCAAATGTTTGTCATAAAACCAGGAGGACTCAACAAAGGAGATCACAGAATCACAGAATCGCAGCTGGAAGGGACCCCAGGGATCATCTGGTCCAAGCTGTCCAGCTGAATCCTAACAGTGTCCGACGCTGGGGAGTCACCACTTCCCTGGGGAGATCATTGCAATGGCTGCTTGCTCTCAATGATTAGACCTGGGCAGGAGAAAATGGTGGCAGCTTGGGTTAGAGAGTATGGGAAAAGTGGGATGGGAGAAGGGTGTCCAGGAGGAAGCAAGGAGAGTTCCTCTCGGTGGCTGAGAAGGGATAAAAGGGTAGAGGTCACACGCACAAGGAACTTTCTTCGCGTGAGCTGATGAACTCGGCTGAACTGTCTGCAGTGAGGTTAAAGACACTGAACTATAGCTCAAAACCAGAGCGCTGTACTCCAGGTTTCCATAAAGAAGGTGACGTCCAGCACGTGGGCAAAGGCAGAGCAGCAGCGAAGCCAAGGGCAGAGAAAACCATGGATGGACTCAGGTCTGAGAGCATGAAACTGCAATTCCAGGAGTATGTGTGGGCTTTTTAACTGACCTGAAAGTGGTGCTGTGTGACAGGGGAAGAATAGATGTATTATCTACATGTAAGGAAATGTGGAGAGTGAATCAGGAGCGTTTCAGGCTAACCACCATGCCAACCACAATAGAATTCAGGGCTTTAAAACAACTTTCAGAGCTGAAGGAACGTAATACAAAGTGCAACAGACTAATGGGACATTTTATTTGATAAAGAGGTTTTTTACATGAAGGAAATCCAACAGAAGAGGAGAATGCAATAGATCTCATCTCTTTGATAAAACATTAAAATAGCACAATTACGGAAACTGGTAGGTGAGAGAAAATGGGGATTTCGTAGCTGAAGCATATGGCAGTATTGTTTAAGGGGGAAAAATGACATTCCCTTTAGGAATAAGAAACTAGAAGCATCAGGCTGACATTCTTCAGAAATGGAACATGAAAATAACCATTCATTTAATTAATGATCTCAACGTGAAATCTGAAAGGGTTCTGAAGGAAGCTGTATAGAATACAGCATAAAAAAATCACAGTTTATATGGCAGAGAATTGGGATGTCAGGGGGAAGCATCTCTTTGAGGATGGAGAGCACAGCAGATGTCTGTGAATCCCTGCAGGAGGAGTTTTGTAGGGGCTGGTCCCATTTGGAGAAAGAAGCAGCCACTTACAAAGTCTTATGAACATTTCCCCATTGATTCTAATGAACAGAAGACTGGGGAGAAGCCAAGAAACCTCAGATTCACTGTCATTTTTCTACAATGCATTTCTTTTCTACTGGTATTTCTAGAGCAGCTGGATGCAGGCAGTTACAAATGAGGGTTTGTGCAGGAAGCCTATAGTTTCAGTGAGCATTTACCATCTTACTGTGCCCTGGGCTGCACCCCAGCAGCTCAGGGAGGGGATCCTGCCCCTCTGTTGCGCTCTGGGGACACCTTAGAGCAGCTCCAGTGCCTAAAGGGGCTCCAGGAAACCTGGAGAGGGGCTTCTCCACCTTCCTTCTTCTTTCCCCACCTTTATATGCTGAGCATGATCCATGGTGTGTTGTGTGCAGCTGGGGTCAGCTGTCCCAGGCATGTTCTCCCACAGCTCCTTGTGCACCCCCAGCCTGCTCACTGGTGGGGTGGTGCGAGGAGCAGAAAAGGCCCTGACCCTGTTGAAGCACTGCTCACTGATAACAAGGACATCCTGTGTTATCAACACTGTTTATAGCACAAACGCAGAACACAGCCCATCAGCAGCTACTGTAAAGAAAACTGACTCTGTCCCAGGGAAAACCAGCACAGCCCCAAAGGTTCCCAAAAACATCTAGTTTCATAGAATCATAGAATCAACTGGGTTGGAAATGACCTTTAAGATCATCAAGTCCAATGGTTAAACAAAGCCCATTTGATATCAAGGCTT
>NW_009920427.1:26620-36017 GCF_000696875.1 Nestor notabilis | reverse complement strand
GAAAGGGCAAGATACAGCACTGCAGAAAGGAATAGGAGACCTCTCAGTTTCACTTGATATACAAAGGTATTTGCTCCAAATAACTTTCTGAGGCAAATAAGATATTGTGCTTTATTTATTTGTAGGCACATGGTTATCACAGGTAAGATGAAAACTCTGAACCCAACTCTCTTCTATACCACACTAACCAGCAGAAGGTCTGCAGTATACAACTGCCCTGTAAAACATGAAACCCAAGGACTGAAAAGGGAGCAGATGTTCAGCTGTTGAGGAAGATTGTCAAGTTTGGTGAAACGGATATTCAAACTGGAACTAGGAGGAACCATTTCAGTCTTGTTCAGACCCTGCTGAAGCATGTTGCGTTGTGGAAGCACACTGGTTTCAGACTAAATATTATATCCCAAAGAAGGTTCTTTGCAAACAGATGAAATGGTTTAACTCGGAGAGGCTCCTTCAATAGCCCACGGCACTCTTTTTCTCTACACTGAAAGCCCAGGCAAGCTCCTTAACACTGTGGGAGTGAACTGATAGGAAAACGTAGCAGATTTTGGCTGAGATCTTGTGCACAGCCAACAAGCTGCGTTTTCCTGCTGCACATGCGAGAGGCAGGGGATAAAGTGCATATTTACTCCATGGAAGAAGCAATCAAATGATTCATCTCAGAAATGTTTTCTAATCTAACAAATTTAACCCCTCTCTGTTTGCAAATCACTTCTCATTTCTGGAAACGTGGTTAAAAGTCTTCTGCAGCAACTCGGACTGCACATTCACCTGCCTGTGCCCCTGGCAGTGGGAGGTGATGCTTCTGCACTGCAGTTACTGCAGAGGAACAGACATACGGATGAATAAGGACTTTTCCATCTCTCCAGGTTTCCTGGAGCCCCTTTAGGCACTGGAGCTGCTCTAAGGTGTCCCCTTGAGGAGCCTTCTCTTCTCCAGCTGCCCCAGCCCAGCTCTCTCAGCCTGGCTCCAGAGCAGAGCTGCTCCAGCCCTCGCAGCAGCCTCCCCTGGACTTGCTCTAAGTTGGGGCAGAGTTTAGGTTTCATGAGAACCTATGAGGAGCTGGCCACCTTCCCCTGCACTGCCCTCAGGACAAGCCAGCCTCAAGCTGGGGGCCCAACCCTTCCGCAGCTTCTCCTAAGTTTAAATGCCATAAATACATCCTGTAACACCAGATCAATGCACAGTTCTAGATGAGCACACACTGTGGGATCACAGTGCTGATGGTGCACGGTGGCTCCTGCCAGAGGTCAGCACTTGGCCTGCCCATGGGAGCTCTGGTCCAGAACGGGCCATCCCCAGCGGAGAACCCAAGGCAAAGCATGCTGATGTCCAATAGAGACCAACAATAAAACTTCTCGTACACAATGATGGGAAATGAGTTATTGAACAGATGACAAGCAGATGAAACTGCCAATGTCTGTGGCTTTCCCTCTCCTCTTCCTTTCTTCTTTCCTTAAATGATGGTAATTTTTAAACTTTTTGCACACCACAAGCATTTTCCATGATGCAATGTTTCAAATCTATGCATAGGACCAATGATTTTTAGAGGTGAATAATAATACTGTAGCACAATGAAAGAAATAACCATCATTAAATAAAAGCAACTTTTGCTCTTTTTACCTTTACATTGCTTGGAAAGGTATTGATTTAACTACAGCTGAACTCAGAAGATAATTCTTCTATTTTTGAACTTGGGAGATTGGAAAAAAAGAACAATTTATTTTTAACTGATGATTGTAATCAGAAATTGTCTACTCAACATGCATAAAAAATAGATTTTAATGTTAAGTGTCGTGTATGGCTGAAGGTGTTTTATTATTTTTCCAATCATTATTAATGGGGATGATCATCTGCAATTTGTAAGTATGGAAAAATATTCTCTCATCCAGCTTCCTGAAAGTTTTTAATCCTCTTTTGGATTCCTCCCACTTCCTTGCCTCTCCAGTCTATTATTTCCCCATAATTAAAACACAGACCTATTAATCTCTGTAAAAAACAGTTCTCAGTTGTTTAATTAAAGCTGCACACGGGCTCTGTTTAGAGGAGTCATCACAGTGCAGTAGGGTTGGAGCTCCCACCCCGCTGCCCTTGAAGCAGACTCCATGGGATTCACACAGAGCTTTCCCGTGGCCCACGTAGCTCCGGGATGTGCTGACATTGCCTGTGTGCAACAGCCTCCTGAACCCCCTCTGGGGTTAAGGTGAGTAGTGGGCAGAGTTTAACAGGAGGAACAGTCCTCATTCAAGCAGAAGCAGCAGCTGCCGTCATCCACGCTCCTGGAGCAGCCACTTACTTGGCCCAGATTGTGAAGCTGAAAGGAGAAATGAATGTAAAACTGTCCTGTACATCTGGAGGTAAATTCAACCCACACAAACCTCTAAGTACCCCCAGTCAGCCCCTTGGGCCTCCAGTTACTGCTCCCACCTAATCTGTGCCTGCTCTGCTCCCTCTCCCGACTGGATGCTGAAAGTGAGGATTGAGGGAAAGCAGCCAAGCTGGTGGGAAATGCCCCCGGGGGTTACAGCTCTGGCTCCCAGCACAGCTCTGACTTAGAGGAGACACCAAGTGACACATTGTGAGACGCTTCCTCCATAAAGCACATCCTCGGAATGGCAAGACACATACTCCAGGTGAGGACATGATTCATCTCTGTGTGGGCTGCCTCTCCAAAACCAGTAATCCACTGCAGTTCAGGTTAAAAGTTCCATCTCCTTTAGAGAAAGTCCTGGAATCCTTTCTTTTCCCTGAAAACCTGGAACTTGTCTGCTTCCATATGACTGGTGCTTTGGGTGCTGGAGGAGCTCAGTTTAACTCCCACAGGGTATGACAGCAGCTCCCTACCATCACCTGCAGTGGGCAAGTGTTCACCAAAGCAGATGTGAAACACTTAGCAGAGTTGGATTTGCTTACTACTGCATCTTTTTTTCCCAGTGAAGTTGGTTTTGGCATTGAGCTGTAACCACTTCCCTCAGAACACAGAAAAACCTTGCAAGAAACCACCGTGCTGCTAAAATTCTTCTGCTTTAGAGGTGATTGGCTTTGAGCTAAACAGCAAGGGGGGAAAACCATGAGAGGCAGGGATCAGCACAGAAAAACACCTTGAAAATCAGAACATAGAATGATACATCCAAGCTCCAGAACCACCAAATCACACTGGAAACATGCTAAGAACTTCCGTGAAGGTCTTTTACTGATGATCTGATAAATGTCTTTTTGGGTTCTCCATGAACTCCTTGAATAACTTCTTAGAAGTTTTCTACACTAAGGAAACCCTTAGGCAATAAAAATAACTCAGGTGCAATTACAGATGATCATTTTGTGGTCAAACTCACTTTTCTCGTGTCTACTATAGCTCAAAGCATGGAATTCTCACAAAAGCCTGTGCAGCTACTCATTATTATCACGGGTTTTCTGTGTTTTGCCTACAGAAGAGCCTCAGGCCATTGGGGAGCTGCTGACCAGGCTGCTGCACACCAAGACCTGGTTGTTTCCATGCCCAAAGCTCCAATCCCCGCAGCTGACCCCATCAGTATCTGCACCCGCACAAGCTCGGTGCACGCAGGGTGCAAAGTAAAGATGCTGCTGCCCCAGTTTCACTGTTTTCACGTGGAATTCACCCACTGCCAGGCCTGGAAGAGTGAACACAAGGAGCGGGAGGTTGCCTGTGGAGGAGACTTATCTCTGAGAGGTAGCAAGCCTTAAATACTGCAGAGGAATTGCACCCAGGAAGCGAGGCATACAGGGCAGTAGCAACAAGAAAGACTTCTTTCTTGTTAGATAGTTAGATACTAATAGCAAGAAAGACTTAACAGAGTTTAAAAATCTAAATCTTAGGAAGACTGTTTGTTTCCTTGCCCTGAGAAGTAACAGTTTATTTGTGAACATGCAAATGTTCAGTTTTCCTGCAGAGGGAGACTGTTCTGCCGTGAATGGGACAGAAATGTGCACAGATGGGTCCTGGAACAGCTGATGAACAGGAGTTACGTAAAACAGGGTAGACAAGCAGTAGTTTTAAAGCCGAGTTTCAAATCAGAGCCCCACAGCCCTGCCTGGAGCAGCCAAACCCGGCTGAAAATAAAATACCAGCTTTGCTTTGCCTGGCACCTCCACTGTATGTCGAAGCCTTTGGGTCTACCTTTAAAAATGCTCTGTGCTTCCAGCCCGACAGCGGCGCTCAGCAGGGACACGCTGAGGTTCCTTTACATGAACGTGTGTGTTCCCAAGAGCACCGCACCCAGCACGGAGCCGCCTGCCCCCAGCAAAGAGAATCACGGCGTCACAGAGTGCTTTGGGCTGGAAGCACACAGCAGACAGGAGCCAAGGATGCTGCAGCATCCCCTCCCCTTCAGGGCTGAACGGATCAGGCACGCCTGAGACATCCTACCCACTGTTTGCAGTCAAATTATTCACTTAGCACCATATCAATACTCTTACTCATCATTACCTCCTCTAAATAAAGATGTTCTTCCAAACCTACACCCCTCCATCACCCGTGACTCTCAGCAGTCCATCACCTCAGTTCTTAAAAGAGCAGCCCAGAACTGGAGATCTGCAAACTTAGGGAGAAACCAAGATAATGCTTTCAATATTTGCTGACCCGTGGACTTTTCCAAGAGGAGCAAAGAGCAGTTGGAGCTCCTCAGCTGGCAGAGTGCCTGAAATGAACAGGGATCTGTGCTACCTGAATTTTCATGAGGAGTTCTCATAACTGACCTCCCTGCTCTGCTCCTGTGACACTCCCACTGCTCCAGAATATCCATGTATAGTTCATTAACCATGGGAAATGGGCAGATTTCTGCTCTAGAGCTGGCCATGGGGAAGGTGCCAGGTACCTGTCAGCCTGTGTATGGAACACAAGACAGAGCAGGGAGATGAAGCAGGACAGGACACAGGGAGGGAAAGAAGAATGTATCTTCATTATACATCACCAGCTTCTGGACTTTATAAACTCGTCTGCATTGAGGTGCTTTAAGATAGTCTAAAAAATCTGCCTGTGAGAAAACATGGATTAATTCCTAAATCTGAAACACTTCTAATAGAAAATCATAAATCCCAGACTGGTTTGTGTTGGGATGGAGCTTAAAGCTCCTCCAGCTCCAAGCCCTGCCCCGGGCAGGGACACCTTCCACTAGAGCAGGTTGCTCCAAGCCCCTGTGTCCAACCTGGCCTTGAACACTGCCAGGGATGGGGCAGCCGCAGCTTCTCTGGGCACCCTGTGCCAGCGCCTCAGCACCAACCAGTAGAATATCAATAAATAGTAGCAAAAGTGTTTACTCGCCCACTTCTGCAGGAGTTTAAATGCGATTTGCTCTACAGCTGATGCTATTTCAACTTTAACCTGTACGGGTTTCAACTCGACACCTCTTAATCCATCCCAACCAGGTGAACCATGACCTTCACAGGGGTTACCTGGTCTCTAACACTCAACACAGCCACCAGCCATGACCATAACGTGCATTTCCCTCATGCCACAGAGTGGCTTTTCCGATGGCAAGGACAGAGAAACTGTCAGTATCACAAGTTATAAATTACCCTGTGTTTATTTATACAAAGGTATTTCCACCTCTTGCACACACCTATTTTCATATTAAAGTGAATGAAACATTATAGTGTAAAGCTAAGAATTATTAGTTATTAATTACTTCACGACCACACATTTTTTACTCTTTGAAGGCTCAGAAACCACATCACACAGTATTATTGGTTCCAATAGTCTTGGTTTCATTTTCAGGAACTAACTCCCAGCTTAATCCTATTATTTGAAATATTAAAAAGGGGCTGGTGACTCCATTTGATATTTATTAATTCCTGCAGATTTATGATCTAGAGAGACTGCCTTCAGGATATTATAAAGAAGAAATCTCCCATGTAGAAAAGCAAGGAAACAATTCACTGTGTGGTTTTGCCTTATTATTTTGCACTTTTCCTTAAAGAAAAGTTTCTCCAAAGGGAGAAGGGTCTTTGAAAATTCAAGAGCCAGTGGTTTATTTTATGAGACTGGATAAATCAGCTCATTCTTCTGGTGGTGAAGCCAACCCAGATGACAATTCACCCCCCCCTGCTTTTTTGCCACACAACATTGAAACACAAATTAAAGGAATAAAAAGCAACATAAGCTCTGAAACCATGGCAAAGCAAAGGATAATGCCCAGAGAATGAGGAAACATCAGGGCCAGGAACATCCCGTGTCACTTTGCAAGCATTCAGTATCACAGCATTGCTACTGAGAGCTGAAATACAGCACTGAATGAAACAAGCCATGATTTAATTAACTGCATTTATTTCAGTATCAGAACAGTCACTTTAGTCTTTGTTTTTCATGCTAAAATGAAACAAAGGTTCCTTCACTGACGCAATAAGCTCTGACAAAAAAATGAGGGCTTACAACGGGAGGCTATTACGGTAACGTGCACTCAGGGTAAAATAATGAGGGTTGGATGGCTCTTAAACTCAACATCCCCATAAATGCAGTAATTTGGTAATGAACAGAGCATCGTGCTGACGCGGGGCTGCAGCGGGCTATAGGAGAGAGGAGAGGCTCATGGGGAGCTGGCATTGCCGGAGCACAGGGGAGAACGCTTAGGGAGAACCTGCACTGGCTCCTAATGCTGGGAATGCCTGCTGCCTGCCTATGGAATCACTGCAAGGCTGAGGTCCTCGCTACCTGCTCAGCTGCTGAGTATGAAATCATGTCTCCAGGCAAAGCAAGGTGCTGCTCTGCAGTGCAGCGGCATGAACCTCCTCCCTCCTTCCTCAAAGCACAGACATGGACCGCAGCTGCCCGGCTCTGGGATTTCTTCCGAGACCCACAGGCTGCTTTGGGTTGGAAAGGAACCTTAAAGCTCCTCCAGCTCCAACCCCTGCCCCGGGCAGGGACACCTTCCACTAGAGCAGGTTGCTCCAAGCCCCTGTGTCCAACCTGGCCTTGAACACTGCCAGGGATGGGGCAGCCACAGCTTCTCTGGGCACCCTGTGCCAGCGCCTCAGCACCCTCACAGGGAAGAGCTTCTGCCCAAGAGCTCATCTCAATCTCCCCTCTGGCAGGTTCAAGCCATTCCCCTTGTCCTGTCCCTACAGGCCCTTGTACCTTACTCAGGATTTACGTATCATGTTCTTCCTGATTTGGCTTTTTCCACTAGCAAAGCTTAGCCAAAAAACCATCTTTTTCCAAGCAAAAAACAGCTGGATTTTAGGATTTTTTACAATAATATCTAGACCATGAGTAGGTGGGAGACAACTGTGTGCTGTATCATGTCCTTTATTGGATCAGTATTGACCTGGTTCTCTTCTCTGAGAAGGAAATGCCAACCCTGCCATGCAGTTCTCTCCAGGTAGGTTGAAGTAAAATAATAGAGTTAATGACAGAATTTAAGTTACCTAGGGAGGTATAATTCATCATGGAGTGTTTCATGCCATTATCTTAAAAACATACAGTGTAGTAATCACTTCAAGTAGTGATAACACATAATTGTATGCTTCTCAGAAATTATAGGTGAATGGGAGTTGCAGCTAATGAGTGCCAAATAGCAGCTCAGGAACTGCAGTGATTACAGAAGATGTGGTGATGAATGCATTTATTATTGGGGTATTACAAAGCTTTTTATAGCCGAGATGGCAAGCTTATAAATAAATAACCAGCCACAACAGAACCTGCAGTCGAACCAAGACAACGAAGTTACTAGCCTGCAGTTCAACCAGCATCTTTAAAGCATGGTGAAAACAAACCAAAGCAACCCACAGAAAACAAAACAAAGCAAACCAAAGAAAACAACCCAGAGACAAGGAAAGCCCCATGCAAGCGCCTGCAGCTGTGGGCACAGATGTTTTGCCACTGCTTGCAAAAGATGCGCTGTTGGAGTATTCCCAACAGGAAACCAAACTTTGCATTGTCCCTTTTAGAAACGCATCACGCACACAGGAAATAATGAGAAGCAGCAATGCCCCTTCGGGGTGTAAAGAAGATGCTGCCCGATGGTAAAGGCGCTGCTGGGATGAGCCCTGGGAGCTTTGCCTGCATTCATTGCAAAACCCTGCAGCACCCCATTCAAATGCAGCTCTGAAATCTCTCCTCTGCAGCACTCACCATTGGAAAATGCTGTCATTTGGCAACAGAAAACAGCACTATGCCTTTGGGGCTCTCCCTCCTCTCCAGGGCAGGAGGAACAACAGCACAGGCATGAGGGTATTGCTGGGGGAGCTCTGTGAGCCCCACTTTGGGGCTTGCCTCGTCCCATTGTCACCCAGTGCAAACCAGCACACACTGAGGATGGGGACGCTCATGGGAGAAGATCAAACCTGCACTTGGCTGGTGAGAATGAGCTTTTTCATTGATTACAGCAGAGGCCAAGTGGGTCCAGCCTCCCATTCCCTGTGGAGAAGTATTTCATGAGCACCAGCTCAAATACTTCTGCCAGAGCGGCTGCTGCTGAGTGCCCCGCATGTTCCACTTGCTGCTGCCTTGATTTGCTTTTGTTTGCACACTAAAGACAGGAGTAACCGCAAGCACTTCAGGAAGGGAGAAGGCACGTGAAACAGCAGGCAGAAAACAAGTGAAAACCTGACAGAAGTGACTGTGGGGCTTGAGAGCACAAAGCAGTTGCTCATGGGCTGAGCTGCAGCACCCCGTGCATCTCCCTGAGCTCCATACACCTCCTGCACCTGCACCCCCTCTCTGCCCCGGGTTAGTCACGTCCAGGAAGCTGCTGAGCCCCTCCAGTGCCACCAAGGGCTCTGCACGTTCCAGTGTCCCTGCCTAGCTCAGCAGACTGAAGCAGCATGTTAATGTTTCTGTGTTTGGGAGAATCCAAGTACTCTTTTGCCTTGTTAAATGAAGCAAATCTGTTAAAACTTATTTAAAAGAATCCAAATGAAAATGTCCTGGCATTCTGTGTTGGATTTTGGCATTGTTACAAATAACACATTCCCTTGCAGCAGCGATTCCTCTGCAGCCTGGCAGTGTGTTGTGTGTGACCAGCCACTGCTGGCTCTGTCATCACGATGAGAATAAGCCAAAAGGCAGAACAAGACAAGCACCCTATTTCTCTGATGTTTCTGACATTCCCTTAGACCCAGGTTTAGTTCCTGCTCCAACCCCTGAGTGATCTATGGCTGAGGTCTCTGCTCTGTGTCAGGCAGAGCAGAGATTACAGAGAGGTGTGCAGCATTCCGGGTCAGTATATGACACATTTGGGAACATGCAGCTGGCAGACAAAGCAATTGCAACAACTCAATTTTTGTGGCAATATTGGAGAAGTTATCTTCAGTCTTCTGCACAGTGAAAAGAACATTTAAAAGTATCAAAGGCCTTCATGAATGTCGTGATTTCAGCCCAGCCGGTGACTTGGAACCACGCAGCCGCTCGCTCACTCCCCTCCTCTTCCTTCCTCCCCCCCCT
>NW_009920427.1:25886-26353 GCF_000696875.1 Nestor notabilis | reverse complement strand
CTGCTTCCTCCCGGCTTCCCCTCCTCTCTGGCAGAGCATGAGACTGAGAAAGTCCTTGGTCGGAGTAAACATCACTGAGCAACAACTGAAACATGGGAGTTATCAGTGTTGTTCCCAGGCTGAAAGTCAAAACCACAGCACTGCACCAGCTACTAAGAAGGATTAAAAACAACTGCTTAATTTAGTGGTGCCAAGCACAGGGACAATACTGTGTGCTTTGATTTTCCCAGCACAAGCAGAATGTTCTGTATCTTTGGATTGAGTCTGTCATAGATATGTTGCCATATGTATATGCAGGATGCTGTACCTGAGCAACAAGGACAGCAAAGCAAGACCAACAGCAAGGTGAAGCTCTCCATTGTCACAAATGAACAAAAACTAAATAACTCATTTATATGACTTCTACTAGGGTGCCCAGAGAAGCTGTGGCTGCCCCATCCCCGGCAGTGTTCAAGGCCAGGTTGGAC
>NW_009920427.1:0-25862 GCF_000696875.1 Nestor notabilis | reverse complement strand
AGGTGTCCCTGCCCGGGGCAGGGGTTGGAGCTGGAGGAGCTTTAAGCTCCCTTCCAACCCAAACCAGGCTGGGATTCCATGATTTTATGAAAACAAGAACTGGCCTATGGGTGTCTTCTAACCTGAGCCAAGCTTAAGACATGAATGAGTTGTTGTAGGTCTGAGATGACGCATTAAGTGTATCTTCATCTTCAAATGTCGTGCCTCAACTTGTGATTTTTTGTCCTTGCACTGCTGACAGGGTGAGCGTCTCTTGGTGCACCTCAGAAGCCTGTTCTCATTTCTCATGCTGCATTTCCACTTGACTCACTCGTTGTGAAAAGAAATTTTACTGAAGGAGTTCAGCTTTCAGAGCAGGCAGCCGAGGAAGTCGATCACTGAGCAAACCGCCATCTCCACTCAACTGGTGCTCTTTATCTGCTCTCAGCAGACACTCACGCGCTCTCCTCTGTAATCCAGCCTGAAGAACATGGCCCACGACCATTACGGGCCGTTACTGCAAGATAATCACAGCTATTGATTTGGATGTGCTGGTTTTTCCCCCTATCTCCCACTACATTGCAGAGCTGGTCCTAGAGCTTGTCCTCTGAATGAGCACAGAGCCAGGTTTCTGTCTGCTCCTAATTGCTGCTGTGGATCCTTGTTTGTAACACAAAAGCAACCGATTGGAAACTACCTCACCTTTGACTGGCTTTGAGGGAAGAGGCACAAACCCCAACTTGTCTCTGTGTGCTCCAGAGATCTGCTCTGTTAAGAGACCTATATCTGGCACACGCAGTTATTAATGTTGTTGTGCTGACGGCATTCAAATCCTGCCTTTGAAATAGTGATGCCATCCATAGCAACTGGTCTCAGCAGATGTGAATGGTGATTACTATGTGAATATGTACTTGATCCCCTAGACTGCTCTAAAGCAAAACCCTGACAAGGTTTAGAGCAGGTAGGATGGCAACAGCACTGCCTGCACATGGCAAAATCAAGCTTGCATTACACTTGTGCTGGAAGGGAGATAACAAGGGATGAAGTCTTTGTTCCAGTCTGCCTAGGGGCCACCTGGCTTCAGCAAGGGCAGGATTTCACCCCGGAGCTACACCACCATTGCATGCGGGCAGAGTGAAACTCATCATCTGAACCCTGCACTGCCTGATGTCTCCATGCAGATGCAGGTCCTCAGGCTGATGCCTCACTTGCACCACAGCCCTGAAAGTGTTTAGGTATTGTTGCCGTAAGTCATGTCCTAGAAGCACAGAACAGCCCAGATTAGAAGGGGGCTCGAAGGATCACTCAGTCCAACCTTGTGTGGAAAAGGGAGGGATGAGAAATATCATTTTCCATATAATTTCAGAGAAAATGAAAGACATGAATTAATTTCAGAGGAATTAAATAACTCATTTCAATAGCTAATAAGCCGATAGCTAAGATGTACCAATCTATAGCTAATATATAGCAACAGCTAATTTCAGAGAAACCAAATGTACCCTTATTGGCTGCAGAAAAAAGGCCTTTCTCAGCACAGTTTGTTTCCCGAACAAGTGATAGCACACACAGAGGAAGGATGTACAACCTGTCCACACCAGCAGTCACTGACTGCCTACACACAACTATACTTATAATTACTGGGAAATCCATCTATACCATCTGAATCTCTGCAGAGATGACTTGAGTTTCTACAGCTGCTCTAAGGCAAAGCCTGATCCAGCTTGAGAACATCTGCATAACCTGTGTGTAACATGGAATGGTTCTTGAGGAGTTCCCGTTAGCACATCACCTATAAACAAGCATTTTAATACCAACAACTAAGAGGAATTCCTCTTTTTATTTTTCCTTTATGGTTTCCCTTTGAAAAAACTACCCAGCCTGCTTATTTATCATCAAAACATGTTGCCTGTTCATTTTACTTGTAAAAGAGGTGGAAAAAGAGAATTGTACCGTTTGAAAGTTAACGACTTCACATCAGAACAATGAGACTTTTATAGAATGTATCCACCATTGATAACGTCTGTATGAGGCATGTAAGGATGCTGAGTGTATTAACAGGTGAGGAAATCACACTGGAAAGCATATAACACACACTAAAAGTCCTATTTGGATAGAAGAGCTGAGAACTTTTCAGCCATATCTGTATGTACCAATATGTGTATATAAAATGATAACTAATTCAATAACTGTGTCCCTGTAAGTTCTGTATGTACATCACTATGTAACTGTCATAGAATCACAGACTGGGTTTGGCTGAAAGGGACCTTAATGCTCATCCAATTCCAAGCCCCTGCCACGGGCAGGGACACCTTCCACTAGAGCAGGTTGCTCAATCATAATGCAGAAATGTAATCATTAAATAGAAATAATCATAGAATCACAGAATCATAGAATAGTCAGGGTTGGAAAGGACCTTAAGATCATCTAGCTCCAACCCCCCTGCCATGAGCAGGGACACCACACACTAAACTATGTTGCCCAAGGCTCTGTCCAGCCTGGCCTTGAACACCTCCAGGGTTGGAGCATTCACAACTTCCTTGGGCAACCCATTCCAGTGCCTCACCACCCTCACTGTGAAGAGCTTCTTCCTTAGATCTAACCTAAAGTTCCCCTGTTTAAGTTTAAAGCCATTACCCCTTGTCCTACCATTAGAGTCCCTAATGAAGAGTCCCTCCCCAGTCATCATATAGAAACATGGATGGTTCCTGTGCCTTTTCAGAAAGGTGGTTAAATGAAGGCTAAAATCAATCACAGCCAAAGCACAATCATTAAAGATAAATATATCGTGAATGATGGGAAGGCAGACACTGCAGGGCATCACAAGCAGTGACTGATGGGGTGAATGAGCTGTCCCCAGGCTGTGCTGTTGGGCTGTCCGTCCATCCATCCCTCTCCAGCATCAGCCAAACTCAGTACTTTCCTGCCTGCTCCAACCAGGGATTAATGCCATGCTGCATCTGAAACATGGCCCTGGTTAGCTCAGGATCATGCTGCCTGGAGTTGGGGTTTCAGACCGCAAGGGAACAGCCAGCAGAACAGGGTCAGGGGGCGGTGGAAGGCTGCTTGTAATGAGGATTTCATGTCTGCACATCCTGCTGTCCTCTAACCTCTACCCTGCTCTGCTCTTGCTGGGCTTGAGCATCTTAGGTGAGAAAAGGGAATACTGCTCTGAAAAGAGCTATGCAGCAATGTTACCTTGTTTAATAATTCATTCCCCACACACACACTAACAGAGGGGAGATTTAGATTCAGTATAAGGCAGAAGCTCTTCCCTGTGAGGGTGCTGAGGCGCTGGCACAGGGTGCCCAGAGAAGCTGTGGCTGCCCCATCCCTGGCAGTGTTCAAGGCCAGGTTGGACACAGGGGCTTGGAGCAACCTGCTCTAGTGGAAGGTGTCCCTGCCCGGGGCGGGGGTTGGAGCTGGATGAGCTTTAAGGTCCCTTCCAACCCAAACCAGGCTGATTCTATGATATGAAACACATCTATTTATAAGTGTTTATTAAAATTAATAGCAAAAACGTTTCCTTCTCCAATTCCCTGAGCCTCAGAAGTGCTGGTCAGCCAGCCTGGCTTTCTATATCCTGAGCATGAGCAGAAGTGTTCGCTGAATGCTGAGGGGTTATAACCCTGCAGAGCATGAAACACAGCAACCTTTTTTCCCCCCGTTATCAAATGTAACTGGAACGAACTGAGCTGGGCTCTCGGAGGAACGCTGAATTCAGAGTGCCGGCAAAGCGAAGGAATCAAACAAACCAATCCCAAACCTGACCGTGTTTGGGGCAGAAATAATTGAAACCACAGGAGGAACCTCACCATGACTTCTGCAAGTGACTTCATTAAAACAGCTTCATTGCCTAGGATTGCTGATCCACCTTCCCTGCTCCCTCCCAGACAAGCGCTTTACATGCTGCTTCCCAGAGAGCTTACAGAGGATTCAGCCTCTTGCTTGCTTTGAGCCATTTTTAGATTCCTGAGTTTCCTTTTCTTGCTGTTTCATTAGCAGATAGGACACAAATCCGGGGGCACAGACCTGCTCAGGAGGAGCTGTCCCCAGGTGCGCACGGACAGGGAAGAGGCACCAACATTAATTATTCCCCCACCACAACTCGTCTTCCAGCAGACTGCACCAGCTGACAGCATTCCTTTGACAAGCACTGAATGGGAACAAAGGCTTCACCCTATTATAAGCAATATATTATAAGCAAACATATTTTTATACAAGAACTAGTGTCAAAGACCTTACTTTAGCAGTGGAATAAAAGAAGCAAGGAGAAAAACCAGATCCCTACAGGCAATAACACGTCTACCGATGCACTGTTAGTTCCATCAGTGCTGTTGCTGAGAGCAGTAGAAATCAATACATGTTCTTAAGCAACTATTCCAAGAGCAGGTAGAATATAGTCCAGGGGCTGAGCTGCAGTGATTGGGAAACATTTGCTCTACATCTCTCCAGCACTTAAAAAAACCCAAACATTTGAGCTGCACCATAAATAGCATGAATCAGAATGAGGTTATTAATCTTTGAGAGCCACGTACAACTGAGATTAATCAGCTTCTCTGTCATAAGCATTATCTGCAACTCCAGAATGAAAAACCTTTCTAGAAAGCACACACAAAGGCATTAACCTCTTTTCCGTGCCTTAAAATCACATCTCCATCGCAAAGTTTTAGCATACAGCTTCTTTTAACAGACAGTGAGGCAAACATCAGTGATTTAGTCTGATTTATAACATGGGAGAGAGAATTAGCTGAGATTTACTGGTTTATTAAGGAAGAGCATGGGAACACAACAGGGATGGAGAGAGGTCTGTGCTGCTGCCCCAGTGCCATGGGTTGTCAGGACACCCAAGGGAGCTTTAGACTGGACAGAGGCTGCACTGGGCACAACCCTGGAGAAAATCACCTTCTTCTGGAACAGGTTAAATTTGCCTGTGCTGAGCTTCAAGCTCCCACAGTCACCTGCCACCACTGCCTAAGCCATAGTTACCTTCAAACTCATACAGGACTGAAGCTATGGGGAGACATATCCTAAATATTGTATTGGTTCTTGTCTAAAAGCGTAAGAAAACATCAGGGAAATTGACCAAACCAGCTTGTTACTACCATATGAAAAACTTTCATATGCATATAGAATATTTCTATTTAGCTATTTACATTTTCAGAATGGGGCTGTGCTACACAGTCAGTGTTCTTCAGAGATCAGTCTTCATGTTCACTGGGGGGATATAGAGGTATCTGCAATAAGGTTAGTGAGGGTTTTTCATTTATTAAAGTAATAAATATCGTATAAAATCTTATTAATCAAAAGAGACTGTTATCCTGCACATTTCAGAGCTTGCCTGACTTCTCTAGGCAGAAATATAAGTCAGTCCCAGGCTTGGTTACAGGGAAGAACCTGTGTAAAAATTGATGGATAAGAAGAAAAGACCCAAACCCTAAAGGCAAAGTGGCAGAACTGTGTTTCAGGGAATCCACACTGTGATTTTGACAGGATAGTCAAGCTCTGGAAGCTGCTGGGTTCCAGGTTTGGGACAGGGCTGCAGAAAGAGGGAGACTGGCGGAGGGCACCGGGATGCTCAGCCCAGCCAGGGACCATGGGTGAGCAGATTAAACCTCCCATCACATCCTCCTGCTTCAACCGTCCAAGTGACAACGTCTCCACATCACGGCACATGTTGGAGGGAGGGAAGTGGAAGTGTTGATGGGACGCTGACACGTGCCGACGATAAATTTACACATATTGTGGGAATTAAGTGGATGGGCCTGCTTACAAAGATTTACATTGGGGATTTAAAGGGATGGCAGCACTTGCAAAAAGACTGGAGAACTGGATCCTCTTGGTTTCTAACAGAAACGTGTTTGGCCTTGGTTGGTTGTGTTGGTACAAAACAGAATTTATGTACATAATTGTACATAAATTACATATTTGCAGACAACTGTAAAAAAGAATGTCCTGGCTTTTAACTGTTCCACATGCTCAGCTCAAATTGCCTCCACTGAAAGCCCTGTATTTATATGCAGGCAAAAGATCGACTTCATTATTTCCACTATTTTTAATAGCAGCCCTGTTTGTGTGTGCAGAAGCGTGGTTCTGGCTGCCCGTGGACCGGAGGATAATGGACTGGAGGGCTGGCTCCGTGCACCATCACAGATGCCTGATTGCGTATTTAGCTGTAATGGACAGCTCAGCGAAATGACCCAATAATTTTGCTGCCCAGATTTATTGCAATATCACATGTTAATTGCTAGTGAGCTGAAAATAGATCTTGAAATAGGCTGTAGGTGGTTAGTCCCCAGGGAAAAGAGGAATGAAAGATGTAGTCTGTGATGCTGGCCATGCTCAGGAAAAGCAGCAGCAGATAAGCTAGACACAAGTAGGAGCAGATGGGGAAAAGAAAAGCTGTAGTTACACAGGGAGTTACATTTCAGAATCCATCAGACAAGCACAGGCACTGTCTGAAAGGCTGAGTGGTACCAGCCTCTGTGTGTGCTCCAGGAATACCTGTCCTGAAGTCTGGGGAATCCCTGGCACCGTTGCAGAGGTGGCTAAGGCAAAACATAATGGAAACCTATTGCTCTGCTGAGAGACTACCCAGAGGAGCAGAGACTGGAGTAGCTATGGCTGCGGAATGCTTCAACCATGGTTATCAGTCTCTGTGCCAGCTTGGCCATGGGGCCACAGGACTTCCAACAGGCTCTTGGACATGCTTTGGCATATACATGCACCTGGAGTATTTAATGCATATTTATTTATATTTATAGCCTATCATTACATCATATTTAAAAAGTTATATGATTTATAGTATCTTTATTTTAGTAATATTTTGGACCAAAAGTGTTTTTTCTCATTGAGAGCAACAAACACAAAAATCCAGCCCTTCTGCAACCTCTTGCTAGCACTTGTCCATCTGCTCTCCCACCCCAGTTGACACCAGGTCCATTATCACCGCTACTGGTGTCTGCCCTGGGGCTGCCCCTCAGACTCTGCTGCAGAAGCAGCACCGCAAAGACCAGCACAACCACCAGGTGAAGAGCTCATGGTCTGAGTATTCCTTCCCCAATATTTGCTGCCTTTTCTGAAGTAGCTTTGTCTTAATTGTGTTCATATTTGTTGTCCAGAAATTTAATTTCTTATAGTTCTTAAATCATGTGTCAACATATGTAAAATTCTTGTCATATTTCTTCTCCTGCTCTGGATAACCTTGTCAATCTTAATTATAGCTCAGGGTAGGCAAACAAAATTGAAGGCGTCACTCGAGATGAGATGTTCCATTGTTCAATATGCTTCTGTAATATATTCCATACTTTTAATGCACCAACACATTTTAACTGCTGTTGCACACTGTGCAGACAGTCATTTGAGCTCTCAACCACATTTATTTATTTCCATTTCAACCTATAAAACATAAAATAATACATTCTAAGACTCTAGGTGCCCTTGACAAATAATTAAAAATGCAATTCCACGAATTCTCCGGGAACACCAGCACATCGAGATGTTTTCTCTGCAAAAAACTCTACAAACGTCAAACTTCTTCACCTGAACTGTCACAAAACTTTATTCCCTCCTGTCGCCCATTTCCACTAAAACAGTATTTACCTGCCTCTCTCACACATCAAAAGCCTCCCAGCAGTTATGGATCACCCATTTCCAGGAGCTTCTTGCAGAGAACTCTGCCAGTTCACAAGTTAAACTGGTTTCTCAAGTCAGCCTGGTTTAGTTCCCTTGCCCACCCCAGCCCATCAGACCTGGCACCCACTCACCTCCTCAACTATCGACCTGACATCGCTCTGAGAAGCTTTTCCCAGCACTCAAATCATACAGGAGGGGCCACGGGGAAAAGGCAAAGGATGGCTGCAAGACATCTAAGGGCACCTCTGAAGTTAAAAAGGAGGTGGTGAACACTGCCAAGGAGCAAAGAGCATGGCTGTGGACTGACCAGTTCTTGCTGCAGAAACAGGGGAAGCAGAAGCAGCGCTGGTGCTACACAAGGTAAGGCCAGAGGAAGAGTGGTCAACCTCAAGTGAGAGGGAGGAAATGGAATCTTGGCTCCTTCTGTTGCAGGCACCTGCTAAAACAGCCCTGGGGACAGCACATAGTGCATGGGAGCTCCTGCTTCACAGAATCACATAGACCCAGGGCCCAACACAGCTTGAGTGGGCTGGAGCTACCCAGAGCACCCTCCTGCTCAGAGCAGGGGTGACTGCAGCGCTGGGTCAGCTTGCTCTGGACCTTGCAGCTCTAATACCCAGCAAGGCTGTGGTGACCTATGCCCAAAGCCTACTTGAAAGTGTTGCTCCACATTCAACAGCTAGTGTTGGATGTCTGGATGTTTACCACAAGTCTTCCTCAAAGCCCATATTTTCTGAAAGAGGAAAGATGATGATCACTTAAATGTCTTTCCCTCCTCAAGTTACATCACTGGATTCCTGTGTGATGTACATGGAAGATATCAGAAGATATCATGGCTATGGCCAAAGGGTCATGTTAGTGGACACAACGAGATCACTCTTCTATCATCCCTCTTCTCTCTCAAGACTCAAAGATCAACAGAGGAAAAGGGAAAACAAAGAAAACAACCCCAAACCTCCTAAATTCCTTTTGCTGTTGATGACAACTTTATGTCTCATACCTGACCTGTACTTGTTACTGCAACGGGAACTGTAGCTCCATGAGGATTTCAAAGCACTGCTACTCCTAGCAAGTACTTAGGACTATAAAAACCCATGCAATCCTTCATCAACAATATTGAGAGACCAATAAATGGAAATCACTGGAATAATTAATTATGGTTATTAAACAGAAGCTAATTCCAACACTTAGAGCATGGTCAGATAAAAGAATAAAGCAGATAGTAAAGAATAAATCCAAGTAGAAAGGAGAAAATATGAACAAACCAGAGAAGCCATCTCCAAGCATATGGTGGTATTCTCCTGGTGCTTAACTACTGCTGACATTTTAACTTTCCTTCTGTAATTTAAGGACCTTTAGAATTCATAATTATTATTCAAATTCTCTGCTCCAGAAGTACTACATGAGTCCACCAAGAGCACTCATGTTAATCCTGACTATATAAGCCAAGGTCTGCACTGGCCCTTCATACACCCAATTAAACAGAAACCTGTGTGCTGTGTGCACATTGCATTCATCCCTGGTCCACCCTGGCTTTTACTGATGGAGCTGGTAGCTCCTGCAGCACTCCTGAGCTTCCCAGGCTCTCCTGTCACCACGTACTTCTGGAAGTCCAACTAAGGATGGAACACATCCTACTTTTAAGCACCAAACACAGAGCTCCTTGACAATAATACATCAGCTACCAAGAGCATCCCTTAGATACAGAGGAATTAATCAGACTTTAACATTAACTTTGCATCAGGATTGTGGAAGCTTCACAGGGAACAGGGCAGCACATTCTGGTGACTGGTAAAGATTTTTAGAAGTGCTTTGAATTTGCAGCGAATATTTCACAGTGGCAAACACATTTTATAGAGATTAATGAAGGAATTAGTTAATTATACCAGAGATGCTCCTGCTTTAACAGGATCCAACCACAGGGTGACAGCATGTCTAGAAAAGTAGAATGCTAAAAAGTTTCTATTACTTTAAATATGTGATTCCCAAGGAAATATATATCCTATTTCCATAATGGAGACTGGAAAGTGTGGCTAGAGCACTTTCATCTCATTTCCATAAAGTATCTCGAATGAACAAGAAGTACCTATCCCAGAATATACATATTTCAGAAAAATTAAGGAGGAAAAATGATGTCTTAGATCAAGCTTCCCTAAGGCAGCTTCAAATGGAGAAATACAGACTTATTCAGCAAATTATGGAGGTGGAATATTATCTATACTGCAATACTAGTGATTATTAAGGATTTGCTCAGAGGCCAGGCTCTCACTCCCCTTTGAAATTCTAGGGTATTATGGGAAAAAAAAGCAGGCTTCCTCAACAATTAACCTTTTCCCATATGGATGAAAAATAAATGACTCATTGCCCATGTAAATTCTCAGCTGCTGCCATAACGTCTTTGGTTAAAATAACTTGGAGGAATCAACATCACTCTGCTCTCATCGGATGTCCTCATGAGCTGAAAAGCTTGGAAGGAAGCTTCACAGAATCACCAACTGGGTGAGGTTGGCAGTAACCTCTGGAGCTCATCTGGGCCAGCTCCCAGGACCTGTCTGGTTGGGTTCAGGGTATCTCCGAGAATGAAGAGTGCATCACCTCTCTGAACATCCTCACCATGAACAAAAGTTTCTGGATGTTCAGAGGGACCCTCCTGTGCTTCATTAGAATTGACTTCCTAAGTTTTATTCAGTGATATTTAGTAATAAAAACTAAACTAATTTCCTCACTAAATAACAGAAAAGCTACCATGGAAAATAGAAAATTAGATCATTATTAACAACACAGTAGGGAAAAAAAGACCATTTAGTTACTGTTTGTACCAACCTTAAGCTTAAAGACCACAACCCGTATTGCACTGAAAACACCAACACATTCTGCAAGGCAGAAATGATGGATAAAGTTCTCAAATTCCAGTGGAAAGGAAGTTAGTAAAATTACGTTTGTGGACAGCAAGCTGGTGCTTAGGAAAATAGAAATTCATGAGATACAACTGACTGCAATTTGCCACATAAAGCCGGGATGAAGAAGTTTCCAAAGGCTTTTAAGAGCTCAGAGGTTCATGAGGCTGTGAAATTCATGAGGAATTTGCATTCCTATCCATTCACAGATTTATTTACTACTGGCTTCTTTCCTCCGGCATGGAAATGAATGGGTTTGAAAACAGAGTCCTGAAGTTAGACTTTTCTGTAAGAAATGAGGTTTAGAGGCAAAAAACCCTACTCCCAGATTAATTTTTTACGCTATTTAATATTTCAAAATGATGTGAAATCATCTCAGCCTCAATATTATGTTTTATTTGGGTACTTAATTACCTGCAGTTTGGTTTAGAGACTGTTCAGCTGTGTGGGGTCAAGCAAATGCTTCAACTCCCGTCTGCATGGGGTAACAGCAATGGCAGAAAGGATTTGTCCCTTCTCTTCCGTGCTAAAAGGCAGCTTGTATGCAGCCAGAAAACCCAGTCGATCTCCGGGAACTGAATGCTGAATGATTGAGTTCCTGTGGTGTCCCCAGGTCACTCAAAAGTACAAAGTTCTTCTCACCAGCCAAAGGCAAAGAGAAAGGGCTGGGAACTGCCTGAGGAGCCGACCAGCAGCTCCCAGTCCTTGTCTTGTTCTGGCTGGCAAAAAATCACTTTGAATTATTTCAGCCAGTGTTTTCCAAGCTGCTGGTATCATCCTGCTGATAACGGAACCACAGAATCCCAGCTGGGTTTGGGTTGAAGGGAGCTTAGAGCTCCTCCAGCTCCAACCCCTGCCACGGGCAGGGACACCTTCCACTAGAGCAGGTTGCTCCAAGCCCCTGTGTCCAACCTGGCCTTGAACACTGCCAGGGATGGGGCAGCCCCAGCTTCTCTGGGCACCCTGTGCCAGCGCCTCAGCACCCTCACAGGGAAGAGCTTCTGCCTCAGAGCTCATCTCAGTCTCCCCTCTGGCAGCTTGAAGTCATTGCCCTTTCAATACTAACAATCCTTTGGACTTCTGGCAGTCCAAAGTCTGGACGTGCTCTGTAACAGACGATATTCCTGTCTTTCAAAATAGTGCAAGGTAACATTTTCACTCTTTAAAGCAAACAACTAGGTACCACCAGCCTTACAAGCAGATTTCCTCATATTTTCCCATGTGGGATTACCGGGCAGTTATTATCCGCAATCTCAAGAGCATATACACTGAGGAGGTTTGAACTGAAGGTGAAGAACCTTAGTGCTCCCACATTAGCCAACACCTCTGCTTGCAGAATGAGGCTTTTTCATAACAAGCATGGCTCTGCACAAGCAAGACAAGAAATGCTACCGTAGTGCTTCCAGACCAAGCTCTCACGAACACAGGTTTGCTCCTGGCTCCTCTAAAGCCCACCACGTCTGGAGGCTGCCAGGCCTGGCTGCACAGCACAGCAGCTGCTCTGCTCTGCCCAGTGCAATATTGATTTTTACAAGCAGCTCTGTAAATATCAATATATTTATACTTGAAGCAGGCGAAAAGCAGCGCAGTGAGCTGTTCCCTGCCAGCCAAACACGGGTCAGGCTGCAGAGAGCCAACGCGAGTTTAATGAGGAAGTAACACAGACAGGAAGAAAAAGAGCTTGGAAAGAGAAAATAAGCCTGGAAGGATGAGACGAGAGCTCCAGTGAAATAGAGGAAGGGTAGGCAGAGAAACTGCAAACAAGCTCTGGGGGCATGCCAAGCCTGAGAGAGAGAGAAGTAAGATAGGAAAAGCAGAAAAGACAACTGTAGTAATGGCGAGAGCACCACCGGGCTGGGGAAGGAGGCTGTAACTAAAGCCTACTTGTCTGTTTGTGGCAAAGTCCATAGGTTGGTTTCATTAACAAATCACAGAATCATAGAGTGGTTTGTATTGGAAGGGACCTTAAAGCTCCTCCAGCTCCAACCCCTGCCACGGGCAGGGACACCTTCCGCTAGAGCAGGTTGCTCCAAGCCCCTGTGTCCAAAGTTTTGTCATTTTGTAGGATTTTTAATAGAAGGAATTGAACTTGTGGGTTTTTTATTTCATAGTTGCCCTTTGTTTCAATAGACATGGAGTCACTGTCTTCCTATTCCTGGCCAAGATGTAGGAGGTCTGGCCAATGTCTCACTGTAAAAAGCGTACATTAAACAGGATGGTTCAGGAAAGGAGCTGAAGCTTGTGGTGGGCTCACTTTGTGGTAGGTTGGGTTGGCCAAGTGGGTTGGTCAAGCTGGCAGGGAGGGTCAAGAGGTCCCAAGGACCTTTCCCAGCCAGGAAGGTGCATCAGCATGCCCATGACACACCAGCCTCAAACGTGCCCCTGCAGACCAGACTTGTCACACACTGTGTGGATGGTTCCTCTCCTCAGTTAGAGGTCATGAAACCAAAGAGGGGACCAAACCAGCCCTGTTGGCACGTTTAATGAGAGGAAGCCACATGGAGGAGGTGAATGGCAAGATCTGTGAATAGTTTTAGTGTTTTCTCTCATGTTACTACTTTGTTGTACTTCAGTAATTCCTTTATGTGTGGTTATAACAGAAAGCTATAGACAAAACCCCATTTATTAGTATTTTCTGATGCCAAACACTAGCAAAATTAGCAGCTATTGCACAGCTGAATGGAGGGAGGTATGAAGCACAATATACTCCCTGTGTGCTTTTCATTTGCTTTATGTTTTTAGGTAGGTTGCTCATTAAATTTTTCATGAACAAGTCATTCAGATGGAAAAAGCTGGGGAATGCCAAAATCCGAATTTTCCGATGATATTTTATGAAGCCACAGAATGAAACAGATCCTCTCCGAGGGACTGCTCTTCTTATGGAGAAACTAAGTCAAAGAACAGAACCAGATCTACCTGCTGCCAGCCTTACTGTCGTTCTGAGTGAGGCACAGAGTTTACACCCGACTGGAAGTAAACTGCCAGGAATGGGAATCCTGTTTTCCAAAGTCCCACAAGTTGCTGAACTCCAGCCATAGAAAGAGAAGCTTCTGGTTGTCCCCGCAGCAGCCCCTCTGCAAGGCTGCGCACCCGAGCACTGGCCCAGAGCCACCTCTCCCCACCCAACCCCACCGAAGCAATGGAAGAACCTGTCTGAAGACGCACCTTGGGCACGTCACCAGCGTGAACTTCATGGTCCTCATGAAGCTGCTGAAGCAGAAAGTTTGAGCAAAGCCCATCAGCCTCCCACGAGGCTGCTGCAGGAGCAGTGGCTTCACAGGCTCTTCATGATGCTTTTTGACCATCTCTGCTGTTTTTCCTCAACCCACAGCGCACGTGGGCTTCTGTGAGAGCAGGAGCTCCCCAACCTGCTGCTTGACACGCTCAGGCTGGATAGTGAGTTATCCCTTACAACGTCATGCCTCCAAAAGCAACAAAAACAACAGAATTAAGCTGGGTTTCATTTCACAGCCTTATTTTTCCCTCCTGTTTCCTGCACTATGAAACAGGGTTTACGTAAATGAAAAACTGATGTTTTTCCAGTTAAGCTCCAAACTATTCCTCATGTATCCTTGGTACAACCACCCATTTGCAACTGCTCCAGGAGCACCCTTTGAGCATCCCCTCACCCACATACTGACTCTGTATCTTTTCTAATTTCCTTTTAGACTAATTTTTAATGTGCCAAAAATGAAGGGACTTCAGAGCTCTAAAGTAAAAATCCAACAGTTCCAATGTGAACTAATCAACACTCTTACAGAGAAACCCTCCTTCGACCAGGTGCCATTATTATATCTGCCATTAAAAATGACATTAACTAATTTCAACCTTTTTCTGCCTACCTCACACGTATGTGAAATAAAATATTTAACCGCATTCAGTGCCTGAAAGGGGTAAATTCAGCTGTGGAACCGAATGGGTTCCCATTTTCTTAATGCTTTTTGGCACTTGCTGCTGTCCACTTACATTAGTCTGTGAAAATGTTTCTCGCTTTATCAGCCCCTAAGTATGTGCCAAACCAAATGTGAATTTATAACTCTCAGTAAATAAGGCCTTCACATAAAGTCCCTCAATTACTATAAAGATGTAATAGACAAGGTTCATACATTTTAAATGCCTATAATCGTAACAGTGCACCCCAAAATGTGATATATGTTCCATCAGGAGGAAAACTGAAAAGACATAACCTTAATAGCTTGTGTTTTCCTGTGCTCCATATGATTTTGACAGAGGAAAGCAGAGGACATTTCAGACACATTATGCATTTTGACATTAAGTAACTAGCAATTAGCTAAAGCACATAATTGCATCTTAATGCAGCAACGGGGGAAATGACAAAGAAGACTGTGGAGAAGTGTTAGAAAACTGGGGGTTGGTGATAGCTCAAACAAAAACAAAAGGGGAGGGGAGGGAGGAGGAGAAAAAACCCCAAGACACTGAAATCACTCACACCAGGCTAAAACCAGCAGCAGGTAAGATGCCCACCGCCTGTATCCTGATTTAGCCAGAACTTCCCCGTGTCCTTACAGATGGCCCGCAAAATCCATGTACGCACAGTTCCTACACCACCAGCACCACGCAGAAGATCACTGAGCTAAGAAAAAGCAGCTATCTCTAACAGCTCTTCGTTGTACACAGCTTGTTCAGAGAATCTGCCTCACAGGCGCTGTTGTCACGGGTGTCCTCAGCAAGGGCTGAAGAGCTGGTTTGAAGAAAGAGGCACGTAATGCAAGTCAGCTTTGGAAGATGTGGTGCACTGAGATCCTGGGGTCCAGAGCTAGGTGAGGTCCAGGGAAACATGAAATAGCACCTGGGCAGCTTGTGTGGCTTCCAGTGAGGACTACAAGTTCAGGTGAGATGCATCCAGCCCATGTAGGGAGCAGAGATCTGCATCTGCTGCCAAATGAGGGAACAAATGCCAATTTGACATGGTTTAGAAACCTGGAGAGGGGCTTTGGACAGGGGCCTGTAGGGACAGGCCAAGGGGAATGGCTTGAACCTGCCAGAGGGGAGACTGAGATGAGCTCTGGGGCAGAAGCTCTTCCCTGTGAGGGTGCTGAGGCGCTGGCACAGGGTGCCCAGAGAAGCTGTGGCTGCCCCATCCCTGGCAGTGTTCAAGGCCAGGTTGGACACAGGGGCTTGGAGCAACCTGCTCTAGTGGAAGGTGTCCCTGCCCGGGGCAGGGGTTGGGGCTGGAGGAGCTTTAAGGTCCCTTCCAACCCAAACTGTTCTAAGACTCTCCAGTGTGATTAGCCCTGGCAGCCAAGTATTAATTTCAGTCATACAAAACATGTTTTCTCCCACATCACGTCTTCTGAGCAATGGAGAGACACCTCATCGTGGATGAACAACAAGTGGCACCTCAGCTGGCCAATCCACTCATCCCCAGGGGTGATGATACGAATAAATACGGAAGCACGCAGGACTGGTCTCTAATTATGGAATTGCATCCAGCTGCAGCTGGCAGAAGCATGTTTTTCATGTTCTAATAATCAAGAGGCTGGTCACTGTCCGGTTTGACAGCCGGAGCCGCTCAAAGTCATCAGTAACCTTGTCTCTTTGACAGGCAGCCTCCTGCAATCTGCTCCGCTCCTCCTCGCGGGCTGCTCAGCTTATCTTATCTTCTAGCATGTGCAGAGAGCCACGATCATTGCACCAGCCCTTCAGCAGTGAATGCCAATTCACTTCTGCTCAGGGAGTCTTTACAACCCCTAAAGCTCTCTTGTAAGGGGTCTGGGATCCGAGAGAGCTGCCATGCCAGTGCCACCCTTCACAGCTTTCCCACAAAGATGCAGTTGTTTGGAATGCACCCTCGGGAAGGGCTTCCTGCAAGGTCACTGGGCTGGCATCTGCCCCGCTGTGACTTCTGCACAGAAGGAATCTCCTAGCTAATTCTCCCCTCTGGTTCTTTGCCCTTCGATCCTCTGAGGATTCATCTTTGATGAGGGTGAGGGGCATCCAGTACAGATGGTTTAGCATGATACAACTCCAAATTTGGAACAGCAATTAGGATAAGTCTTTCCTAAGTAGACTAAAAGCAGTTAGATAAACCAATGGAAGGTGCATCACTCGTCTGATTTTAAAAGGAAAGCAAAGCAGGTAAAGAGGTGCAATTTTCTACCAGCAAATTCTGCCACATCACAAACCACCTTTAGGTGATCTGGATCCACTCAGCAAACACCAGACCTGGCTTAGCAGATGCTGAGGAGAATTCAGATGCCACCAAGAAGAACAGGATGAGAAGTAAGAGGAAGAAGGAAGGAAATACCGGTGTGTGCAGCACCTCTGTGAGGACTGCACAGTGCCAGGCAGGTGCAAGGCAGCACAAGAAGGAGGGAGGGTGTTCACAGGGAAGGGGAGAGGGAGGGAATACACAAGATACAAAAAACACCCATGGCCCTTTCTGGGCTCCTTAAACAGAAGTGCTGCTCAGCAGGGGAATGGGAGGGTGATGATCCAGGAGCAGCACTTCCTTAGAGCATGGGGAAAATTAGCAGAAGGATAATGAAGATAAACCAGGGACGTGTCAGGCAGGATTTCATGGAAAGCAGAAGGCCAGTGGGGCTGCCTCTCCTCCTCCAGATGCTAACTATTAGGCAGTGATGTGGTACTCAGAAAGGGACGTTTGCATGGATGTTACTTCTCTTTTACAATCAATACAGAATACCCTACCCAGTTCCACTCACCAGCTGACTGCAGAGATGCAGAAGGAATAGGAGGTGGGGAAGCAGAAAACTTAAACCCCCCCATGGAAACATAAAGATTCAAGGCTCTGGCATAGTTTCCTTTACGAGGGATAGTGGAGGCAGCTCAAGGTGGCATTTACAACAACGGGGGGGGCACGGGCACGCTGAACATCCACCAGCACCACTTCTCACCACGCTGGCGTTGTTATCAATAACCTGAAGTACAGCATTTGCCTCGCAGAGAGGTCAGCAGCTTGCAAAGGGCTGCGAGCCACCATGTCTGCCTTTAGGAGGGAGAGATGGAGGCAGCCTCTGAGCAGCTACACTGAGGTGTCCGACCTACAGGTCACTGCCTTGGTCAACACCACAAACTGCAGAACAGGCTTCATGGAAGTTCTGAGCTCTTCGCTTGAAAGCTTCAAAAGTCGACGTGTGCCCGGGGGCAGTTCATCCCTTTCTTACAATGCTCCATGTGAAAGTATGAATTGCAATAATGTATTATTCTGTACACTGGGGCTGTTAGGGTTTACTGGATGCTATGGGTTTACATACCAGTCCACCTTCCTGTCCCTCACCGGTGGCAGAACAGAGGCACAAAGACTTGCCCACAGCAAATGGGTAATTGTAGCATGAGCACAGACTGGCCTCTCCTTCCACTGCACTTCACTTCAACACAGACCTCTCCATTCTCTGGGCTGTTTTCAAATCTCAGTCAGCAAAAGCAGTAATTGCAGGGCGGGGATAGTGTGTGCGTGAGTCAGAGGCAATGGGGTAAACTTGCTCAGGGCCATTAATTCCAAAATGAACAGCTAAGCAATTTTTCAGTCAACACTCAGGACACTTGAGCACCTCCAGAGGGTAAGAAGTGACAGAGATCAATTTTATTCTGCATAAAACTCTTATTAACCAATTGAAGTGAGTTCCCATCACCAGTGCACTCATAGTTCTTAATCTTAGGAGCTAATCTTGCTTGTGACTGGAATCTTGTGACATAAAATAACACCTCACAGTAAGGTCTGCACAAAGCTACCAAAACATTTTGAGCCCTAAAATACACACCCCAGCACAAAGTATATGTTCATGGGTACATATTATTAGCAATGCAAGAGGATTTTATACTGAAATTCTAATAATGGACAGGTTTTCAGGTGATATCCCGTTGGTTACATGGCATTGCACATAATGAAGCAAAACCTGATCTTCTGGAAAGCTTCCAGAGCTGCACTACACTCCATCGGGGTGCTTGCTGTACTCAGCATGATATTTATTGTCACATGAACTGCTTCATTGTTATTAGGACACATCTGAACAACTCTAACTTGCTAAATCTGACAATGACAGACCCGTCACCATCGCTTCTAATGTAAATCTGACCACATCAACTTCATTGCCTCAAAAGGACCATGTACTCCGATGTCTGGAAGGGTGAGTCTGCATTCCTGTGTGTATTAGCATAATTCAACTGGTTCTGCCTTTAGGGCAGCCAATCAGACTGTGCAAACATGGTTGCTCGTGGAGTTCTGGAGGTGATTTCCCACTTGAGAGCTACAGTGGAACAATTCAACCCTGCTTTACTACCAAAGGAGTCAAGTAAGAAACATGAAGTCCATCGTCTTCCAGCATCCACTCCACCTTCTGAGGACAACCTCCTGCACACTCTCCATGCTGTGCAGCAGGGAGCCAGCACTGCACAGCCCTGCTTGTGTGAGTTGCCCATAAGAAGTACAGCTGGATTTGTGGAATTAGGTATATAAAGAGTAAATATGCAAGAAAAGGAAGCTGAGCCCAGCAGTGCAGGCAGTGGCCAGTACTCATGGGTGCACAGGGCTCCCCTGTTTAAACAAAAGCACAGAGATCACCAGTTAGGTGATATCACACCCTATGGGACATTTTCTCTAATCACATATATAGGAACAATCCAGTCTTACAGAAAGGAAGAGGTTTTGCTCAGCTGACCTTAATCTAGACCTGTTTCAAACTTTCCTTTTGTACCTCTGCCTTCAAGAGCAAGGTGCTGGTGAGCCACGTTGGCCTGAAGTCACACACAGCTGTGCTCTGCAATGTAAAATATCACTTATTTGCAGTGACACAGAGAAACAACCAGTTAACCCACAGGGTAAAAGCACAGCATTAAAGACATGATACATCCCAGACTGCCACCTCTCCCCATGCTCCAAAATCTCCAGGCTCAGCTGCATGGGAGCATGCGAGAGCCCTGGGCACCCCAGGGATGTCGCCTTTGGTCCTGCTTCCATCCAACAAAGTGTTGTTAACGGTCACAGTGAATGAATTTGACCAGTAATAAAGCAAGATGCTTACTTTTTCTAGTTTGGAGGTAATGCAGCAACCCCAAAACCACAAAGGTTTTTACCAAGCAAAGGCTGAACAATGAAGGAGCAGAGCACCAAGGTGAAGACATGTTCCTTCCTGAAGGGTTAAGTCTAAAAATGACTCTGATTTTGTTATTACTCTATTACAGAGCAAATCTGTAAGAGCACAGGATGTAGACACAGGATCATATATTTCACTGAACATCCTTCAGCCTACTTTCATATACAAACCAGATGAACATCAGGCACAGGAATAAAACAATATTTGCAGAGCTGGAAAGAGCCCTGGTTCTTTAGCAACAGAAAGCCAGCAGGCTGTGAAGAGGCAAGCAGGGTTCTAAAACATCAAGCATGAAAGACAACTGATTTGTCCAGAGAAGTCAGGGTCTGTTTCCCACACATGGCTGTTATTCCTACACAAGCCATGAGCAACCCCAACACCACCCAAAACAAGGAGTGTGACATCTCTGGCAACACTGAACATTGATGAGATGTCTTCAGAGCTGCAGACACAGCTATGGTGACCTGTGGCTGCTCTCATGATGGTACCTATGAGGACAGAGACACATTTCTCCTATATTTATTCCTGTAGAGATCTACATCATTTTATTCATATATTCCCTTACATAGCATCAATAAGACATGTCAAGGAAGGAATTTTCATGGGATTATTGTACTTCTCAGGAGCAAATGAAGTCAATAAGAGTTATGCAGTGCCATCAACTCAAAACAAGGTCAAATAAAGAAAAAAGTCATCGCCATCCAGCTCCAACCCCTGCCCCGGGCAGGGACACCTTCTACTAGAGCAGGTTGCTCCAAGCCCCTGTGTCCAACCTGGCCTTGAACACTGCCAGGGATGGGGCAGCCACAGCTTCTCTTGCATCAAGAACCACACAATGCCAGCCTTTTGAGACCTCAAAATCCACCTCCATTCGTAGCCACCAGCACATGTTCACAGCTATACATACAGGAAACAAAGACAATGTATTCTGGGTATATGGAATTTTGACATTCACAATTCTCATCTCTTTGTATGTTTTAGTTTTATGACTTTCTTTCTGTAGCAATAGATCCCTTAGCTCCAAGTACCTAACTGCAAAGAAGAAGGTAACAAAATTAGCCTAAAATTTTACAGGCATAATAGTGCTGGAAGGCCAATGGAACTAAGAAATAGATGTTTACCAATGTTGAGTAAAGACAGAGCACTACACTAACAGGCATGAGGCAGCTGGAGATACACAACAAACACATTTAATTTGTTGCTACTGCAACCACTTATTTGCTATTAAACATCTTATTACAGGACAAGCAAACACATTAGCCTATTTAATACCATTTCCACCACTCTAACGTTGAGGAATTCACCAACATTAATACAAATCAAAACTGCTTGTTATTCAATATTGATTGTCATTCTATAATAAAAGATTAGCCCGTGTTTGAGTTGGCTTCTTCACAGGCAGCAAGTGAGTGCAAGTGTGTTTTATTCTCTTCTGAAAGGTTTTAGTGTAGCTGCCATCCCTAAACACTTCAGACCCTACAAGCCCATGCAGAGGAACAGCAGAACATGCATTGACTGACACCGCACCCTTGCTGCTGTCAAAATCTGAATCTGCTTCTTTTACTGCACTCCCGTGGGGACAGGAACACAGGACAGGAATGCAGAGTGTAGAAAATCAGATCATCCATCTGTGTGAATTCTGGGGCTCACTGGGGTGGTCTTGAGCATCAACAAGACCCAGATCAGGGCAATTATGAGCATGTACTAGGAGTCCTGACATTATAGCATGGTGTAGATCCCCTTCTGGAGTTACATGAATCATATAATCATAGAATTTAGTGGTTGCACTTGATGATATTAAAGGTCTTTTCCATCTCTGGAGTTACATGTATACAGAGGAAAACACAGAAATCATATTCTATCTAAAGTGCAAGGGTAGAAGCATTATCTAGATAGATGTGTGAAGGAAAAACAGCTTCTGACGCTTTCCTGGCTTTTCAGAAGTAAAAGATACAGTGGAAATGTAAGAAAACAGCTTCTCAGTGGTGTAAACCTTAGTGCTCCCACTGCTGATGGGGTGGAGTTGTGTTACTGGATACCTGGAGCATTCAAAGCCAGGTACGTGTACACTGATACTCAAAACGTGTAAGAAACAAACCCTTTACAAACTCCACAAAGTAGAATATTAGCATTAGAAAAGCTGTGCCCTTTAGGCTGAAAATGTGATGCAAATACTTGCCAGCATCTCATCTCTAATTTCTGGTATAATTATTCTATGTTAGAAAGATGCTAATTTGAATGTCCATTTAGAGCACTGATCAGATTGATGTCACTGTTAGAATTCATTATCTTAGGCTTTCAGCACTGCAACCTAAGGCAATGCATGTGTCTAACATGACATCAACATTTGCTTATACCCTCAGATAATCAGAACTGAGGAGAAAGTGAGTATTTTCTAAAAAAGGAGTATTTTAAAATGGTTGTTTGCTGAATATATTTTCCCCAAAGATATTTGAGAATTGTGAGCCCCTCTGCCCCAGTTTTCCATCCCCCAAACCAGCGCCTGCCTCCTCTGTTGGGATAACGTTCACCTCCAGCAAGAATCCCAACCATAACACAGCACCAGGACCCAGACTGTAACTTGGGAGCTCAAACTCTACACTCCCTCAATAAAACCGACATACAGAGGCAGCCTCAAATGGGATCTGGAGCATTAATTGTGTTCTCTAGTTCATACTTCCATTCTTTTCCAAAGATGTCAATAAGCCTTTCCATGTCCACATAACTGATCTACTAGTGACACGTATGCAGAGATTTTATGCACCCCTTAGACAAACCAACAGAAGTATGATGGCTTCCTTTTCTTTCTGAGCCTGAAATTCTGAATCAAACCAGAATACTTTTACCTGGCCACAGAGCCCTCTGCATCTAAATCTACCTCTAAATTCTGGTGTTTGATTCTATTCCGAACATGAGACCTGCGCATCCTTCCTTTCTGCTATTTGCTTCTCTTCCAAGCACGAGGCTTGCACATCCTTTCTTTCTCTTCTACTTAATTTTCCACCTAAGGAATTCTGGCTGTCTGCACAGACTTGCCTTGGTGGGAGGTCTTTAGCTGGCCATTGGCAATATAACCAGATGCTGAAACTTTATATCTCACATTCTAATGGCAATTGTGCTAAATATCCTCAGCTTGCCTTCCTACATCAGTTGTTAAAACCACATTAATAATGCAAATAGACTCCTAGTGAGGACCTGACCAAACATACAGCCACCCCAAGCACAGCAGAGCTCCCCGTCAATGCACTAGTTTGAGAACAGTCACTTTTGGGTCAGGAAAAAACCAGGCTTTTGAAGTAATCTTCTAAATAAATTCTTTGCTTGGAAAAAGCATGAGCCTCCCCTCGCCGCATGTCTACTGACTGCTCCACCAAAGGTCCCTCAGCTTATGCTAATGGGGAGCATTAACAGGGTCAGGGATGCAGAGCCTCTTGAGTCACTGACAGCTCTACAATTACGGAGTAGGTATGAGGAGGAAAAAGAAAAGTTGAGGTGAGATTGGAGGTTTTTCAGTGTTGTTTTAGTGGTGCTTGTAGAGGCAGCTGCTGCTTATTACTGAGATACAAACTACAGTAACAATTTTAATTGTAAATGGGTAAAGACCATGAATTGTAAAGGCTTTTAAAGGAATATATTAATGAACGTAGTATAGGAAATGAAATTTAATTAAGGTTTTTAAGTCATAAGCCTTTAAGGATAAAGTGAATTAACTGAAAGGCTTTATAATGAATTCATATAATACACAAACTGGAATTGAAATAGATTTTAAAGGTATTTTAGATAGCTCTTGTATTGAAAAACAGCAATACATGTGACAACTTCTTTAATTGGTTTTGAATACTGGGAAAGAATAGTGGCTGGCTTCATTTTAATCGAACGTAACTATTTATGTGTATTTATTCTCTTATTCTAACGCTAATAGGAAAACAGAAATTAGGCAGCTGTGCAAACTTGATTAGATTAGGTGATCAAATCAATCTCCACCAGTGTACATATGCTCCTGACACCATACAGCACACTGGAGTTTGCTTCTCACTAACTACAAGTGACCACCTCATAACCACCAATTCTTAATGCAGACCAATGCACACAATCTCTCTGCCTGCTCTCTGCCTTTACCTCATCTTCCATGTTTCACAGTCCCAAAATAACCCTGGGAGGAGCTCACACCACACATCCACAAAGACCTGCTTGGTTTTCCCACCTGTGCTCCGACATCGAGAACGGGAAACTGCTTGGTCTTTCCTGCTCCTTCCTGAAGCTCCAATGCCCTGCACATTATCCTCATTTATCTGTTCAGTTATCTTAGAGCTCTTAGTGCGAAGATGTCTTTTATCATGTAATATTTGCAGTGCGCAAAAAGGTGGGCAGCATCTATCCGGATACAGATGGTCACTACACCTCAACTACTTCTCTGTCTTGGTGCCTGTGCCAGCCAATCTCTAGAGATCCAGGTCTCCCACTCAGGACTGTCAACACATGAAGACAGTTTAAGGCTGAACACTAAGTTCAAGAGCTTTAAATCTCACAGCTTATTACTAACTTTTTTTCTATCTTAACTTCTTTTCAGTTAATCCATGTTTTTTCTTTCTTTTCATGTAGACAGATAAGAGCACCATGGTAACACACAGTTATTTGGTATATCTGGGTGGAACACTAAGCTAGGGTGATATTACACTGATAAAAGCACTCCTACAACCCCCTGTGTAAAATGGCTGTGTCAGCTTTCACCCAATCTGTCCTTAGAACAGCAACAACTCAACCTAAAAAGTACTCACTTGAGGGAAAATATTTTGGAAAGGAGATGTCTCTTTACGCTACCAAAATCGAGATCAGTGGCTGAAATGTCAAGACAGATTCAGTTTAAATTAACACTGAAAGAGTTCAAAGTTTCCTGAGTCACATGTGAGTCTGCAGGTGAAGATGGATTTCGCTGCTAGAAGATGTGTTTTAGCTGAACAAGAAAATGTGGATACAAAAATCACACAGATTTTGTGGCGTGTAAGATTAGATTGTCGTTAATGGTTTCTGCAGGGCTTAAAATCTATCAAATCAATTCCATGACAATAGTTCATGGTACATTTTATGCGTGTCCACATTAAATGTGGACACCACAGAGAGGTCTCGGAGCACTGTGATTGCTTCCAGAAGAAACAAAGCTGGATGAGATGCTCAAGGATGTCATGCACTGCCCTCCGCCAAGGGCAAGAGCACAGGGAATTGCACCACAGCTGAAACAAATTGCCTGCAGCTGAAATAAATGTTCTGGGGATACCCCATCATCCAGGAAAGTTGTTCTGCTCCTCTCCTACATGCCCAAGGACTTGCTAATGTGCTCATGGCCTTCAGGAGCCTAGAGAGTCCTGAGAGCAGGATGCTGGTGGGATGGCACCAGTTCTGAGAAAGACACAGTCCCAGGAACAATAGGAGGATGCAAGAGAGCATCCTGAGGTGCACCAGAGAGCTGCTGCAGTGAATTCCATCAGAAAGCCAGCCTTAATGTTGGACACATCTGTGATGAAAAATTCCTTAAGACTACAGCACCTGACAGCTCCGGCCACGTTTACCATGTTCTCTTATTCTAACATACACTTCAGGAATAGGAAGTTGTCAGCTACAAGAGTCTTTGTAATACATTTCACCTTCAGAAAACATCCCCATGTAAATAGTCTCTGTTGTTCTTCATAAATTCTGCTGCACTAGGAAGAAATAAACACTTCATGTGGAGAGCCACGAGCCAATGGGAGCTGGGAGCCCTGAAATCTCCAAGGAGATTCGTCCTTAATAGTCGTTAAGAGCAATTGCTGGAGACCAAGAACAATTTTAAAAGCCTTCTAAAGAGAAACAACAATCTCCATAAAGTGATATCTGGCTGTAGGGGGACAACAACCAAGATAGGAAATGGTATTTTAGCTTAGCCAAGGGAAATGCCGTTTTCTAGAGGAAAAGAAGAAATGGGAGAAGTAAAGAAAATTACAGACAGGACACGCAAGGCTTTTAAAGCTTCCCAAGGTGCCATAAATACCCTGGTGAACTCTGTGGACATTCAAGGGCAAAAGCATGATGGCTCCCCACATTTTATCTGAAAGATGGAGTCTCCCAGAGGCCAACAGCAGTAACTACAGAACCACGACGACAGACTTTAACCTACAGGTAATGTGGTATTTCCTCTAGCAAGAGAGAAGGTAGATTTCCTACACTGAGATGATTATGTCCAACTGGAGGAGGGTGGCAGTGGTGTTCCTTATGGGATGTAAGGGAAGGGTGGCACGGGGGG
>NW_009920426.1:0-8621 GCF_000696875.1 Nestor notabilis | reverse complement strand
AAGTTTCCTCAGTAGTTCCTTATCCATCCATAGAGGTCTCCCAGCTCTCCTGATGCACGTCCTTCTAGTCAACTTGTCTAGTCAACCTGTCTAATCAACCTATGGGTGGCTGTTCAGCTTTCTACCACCCTTTCTTAATTTTATTAAATAAGAAAGAAGTAAAATCTGCATGTCAAATAAGCAGCAGCACCAGTGACATGACTGCTTTAGCTTCAGCTTAATCCTTAAAATGAAATACTGTGGCTTAAAACTCTTTTACTTTAAACATAGATTTGTATGGGCAATCGATGACGGCTGAATGCTTTGATCATGCCCTCTTCACTGTGCCTATTCTTCATGTCAGAGATGAGGGGCAGGGAACTGTTAAGTTTAGGCAGCTCTACGTCATCCTAAGTTTCTCCTATTCAGGGAAATGTCCTGGCTGGACATTCAAGCCGCCCTGTAACCTCATTTGCATCAACACAAAAAATAACTCTGATTCTGGCCCCAGAGTCTTTTTCTGCTTTAAAAAGAAAATCAAACAGCATGACTGAACCTGGAAGACTGAGCAAATAGCTTCATCTGAATAAAGAAGGACAAAAAGGGAAGAGAAAGTAACTGAAGCAAAAGCATGTTTTCTTATTTGTGCTTTGCACTTTGAATCCAGCTGATCACATACCTCTGAGCCTGTGCTCAGAAAAATAGCCTGTGTGTGATGTGTACTACAAAAAGCTCAGCAAAGCCTTTCACTGCTCTGAAACAGAGGTCTAGAATTTTAAAGTAACTAACTAGTTTTTAACTGAAAGAAGAGCCAAGGCATCCAGACACTTCTGTGGTTCTGGAATATTCTTTGGGGGTGGTTACTTTTCTTATATTTTAATATTTTCAATATCTTACACATTTTTATTTTTTAATGTGTGGATATATGATTTTATATGTTCGTTGTATTATTTTAATTTTTATTCTATTTATATACGTAATATATACATATTTTTATGTCTTTGCATTTGTATTTACTTATTTATATAAAAACAAATAAAAAACTCTAATGTGATATTAGTCAGAAGTGTCAATGCTCAAATAGTAATGAAAAGGTTATTCTTTCATGTGACCTGCTCCCGCAAACAGTAGAGCTTTCCTTCTGAATTTGAAGACACTCAGAATTTTGCCAGATCATCCAAAAAAGTTTGAGTGTAAGAGAAGCAGAATTGAAAAAAAAAAGCATGTTAGAGGGCTGGACTTGTTCAGTTTTGGGGAGATCTTCTAATAGCCTTCCAGTACCTAAAGGGGCCTACAAGAAACCCAGAGAGGGACTTTTTACAAGCACATGCAGTGAAAGGACAAGGGGGAATGGCCTTAAACTGAAATGGCCTTAAACTGAAAGAGGGTAGATTTAGATTAGATATTAGGAATAAATTCTTCACTGTGAGGGTGGTGAGGCACTGGAACAGGTTGCCCAGAGAAGCTGTGGCTGCCCCATTCCTGGCAGTGTTCAAGCCCAGGTTGGATGGGGCTTGGAACAACCTGGTCTAGTGGAAGATGTCCCTGCCTATCACAGGGGGGTTGGAACCAGATGATCTTTAAGGTCCCTTCCAACCCAAACCATTCTATCTGTAGATATCAATATTTGAATGATACATTTCTTCTTTCTATCCCCTGACTGAAAGTCACATAGAAAACTTTCCAAATGTTTAGGTTTGTTTGTTTTTTTTTTTTTTTTTTCTTTTTAAACTGATTAAATTGTCATTACTACTCCTTACATTCAGGTGGTTATTACTAGTTTTACAATACCTGGTATATTTGTAAGACCAATGTAAAATGGTCTGTAGCCATTCATCAGCCTTCTCTATGATGACCAACATTACTGGATCATGTCATTGCAAAAGAATTGAGTTCATCAGCTTTCATTTTCAGCACCAATTTACTCAATCTGACATTGAATACCAAAGTTGTGTTAGCAGGGTTCAATGTCTGGAGTTTCACCAGGACAGCTGCTGCTATCATGTGTAATACATGCTGCTAGTTCATTAGCTCATGTCACTTCTAAAGCAGCTCCTCTTTCTCTTTTAACAGGTTTCATCTGTACAGGAGGGGAAAAAGACAGATTGCCCTTGGAATAGTGCAAGTAATAAAATCTGGCTTCCTTGAAGGTTTTTTCAAGATGCTAAATCTATGTTCTAGCAAAGATACATTGTAAAAGATGCTTCATGTTAGGATGGGAAAATAGCAACAAGAAATTCATGCTTGTCATAGCTCATCTTTACTGCAGCTATTGTGAATATGTTTGGAAATAAAGAAGTAGGCAAGGTTTTCTGTATTTCTTCAACAGAACTGCTAAATAACATTGCAGCAAAAGGGAAACAAAACCAAATTTTAAAAGGGCAAAGAAGATAGAAGAGAACCCAGTGGTTGCTAAGGAATTATTAGTACTTTTATGTGATGGCTTCTACCCTAGTAGTGTTGACCAATCTTTGGAGGTGCCTGCCTCTTTCAAGTGTTTCTCATTCTAACTGTGCCTGAAATAGACAGTGGCATTGTTTAACCTCGGAGATACAAATACCTTCCTTTATGGGTTAGGTTGGTTTTTTTTTTCCCTAATTTTACAGGCTGAGAAGGTCTGTCTAATTAAGTCAAGCACCATAACTAAGCTTGTGCAAATCTTTGAAAATTGAAGAAGTAAATGTAACAAGGTCTACTCAAGTATGGGTTAGATTCTCTTAATTTCTTCAGTACTTTTAACACTTTTCTCAGCAGACACTGAAGACACTGACAGTTCTGTGCTTTCTATTCTACAAATTCCATAATCCAGACTTTACATTTAATGGTAACACATATTTTACTTTAAAACTGGATCTAAATCAATAGGTTCAAATAAACAAGATAAATAGAAAAAGTCCCTGAACTTGAATGTGGTTTTGATCAGGCTGGTTAGTCAAAAGTACAAAAGAAAAAAGAAAGAATGAGACAAAAAACTTAAGCATAAAGTAATCTTGCAATGTTCTTGCCTTCTCAATCCTCCTAAAAAAACACAGTCATTGAAAATCTGTTGAATTACTAGCAGTACTCAGAATTTTTCCACTGTTGAGCAGCTGGAGAAATATTTGATGATTTATCTTCATGTAAAACATTAAGACAATTAAGATAATTAAATGTTTACTCCTTTAAAACAGAGGTGTTTACTTGTCATCCTCTCCTCTGATCCTACTTGCCTTGTGAAAGGCCTAAATCATAGAATCATAATGTTGGGGTTTTTTTTCTCCTAGTAGCGAACTCATTGCAAAAGTTGTGAGATTAATTTAATGTAAATAAATTGGGAATAACTTCCTTGAAATAATGATACTAAAATTTTTTGTTAGACTTTTGAGTGAGTGTGGCTCCTTTCTTTACGTCTCAGTCTCTTGGCTTCTCCATGGCAAATTATACACATTCGTGATACGCATTCATGATACAATTAGTTAATGTGGCATAATGCATATATTATCATTTTCTTTTAAGAATATGAGAAACTCCTGCATTTAGAGCAACTGCAAGCTGAAATTATAAGAGAAATGTGAAAAATAATTTTATTGTATAATTCTTTTATCTCTGGCTAGTCAAAGTGTCATGCGGAGGAAAATAAAACGGTAAGGTTTTTATTTTTCTAAAGAGCCTTCATAAGAGTACCAGTGGAATAATTATAAGTGAACAAACAAACAAACAAGAAAGTAGAGCTGTTAACTTCATGTATACATGTTAGCGTGATGTCTAACATCAGAATTCCTGTAGAATATCATGTGCCACAAAAGCGCCTGATATTTCCTTGGTACTGAGATGTCTATAGCTAGGTTTTTCTGAAGCACATTGCCTAAAATGTCAACCTTGAAATACAGCACAGAGATAATGAAAAGTAAGGCTTAATATTGCTGCATGAATTGCCATCAAGTATCTTCTCTTCAGTCTTTCCCACAATTATGAGATCTTGCCAGGAAAATATCCACTTACGTTCTTAGGTTTTCTATGTGCTACAGCATTCTAGTTCTTGTTTGTGTCCTGACCAGCAGTAATGAGCTTGGGTAGCATGCTAAGTTGATATTCTCATGACATACTTATCACAATGTTATTATACATTTTTTCAAAGACCTGTAAGTAAGCATCTCGGTAAACATGACCAGGAAATGACCAGGAACACAGTCCTTTGTGTATGTTTAGCACCTAGTACTTTGTGGATAATGGCTTTAGCCAAAACAAATAACAAATAATAACAGAGCTGAACATTCTGCTTATTTCATACTATTCCCTCATAATGTTAGATAATGGAGTGATTCTTTTGATATACCCATTTTCTCCATAAGTGGTGAATTAAAAAGGTTAATGTTGTCAGCTTGGTAGAAAGCACTTCAACTTACATCTTATGGTGGTGTGCAATATAATAATCTGTCTTTGTCTTAGAAGTTACTTATAGATATATCAACTGAAGGGGAAAGTGGAAAGGAAAATATAGCTGTAATGAATGGGAGGCATAAACTGGGGAACCCATTTGTCAACCAGCTGTCCTATGTCTCATTGGTATCAGAATTCATATTAGTTACCCACTGGAATAGTGGTAACCTACATAGAGAGTTCCCAGCTGTAGTAATCATAACCTATAACAGTTTTCGACTTACCCGAGGTCAGAAATAATGCCCTTTCTGATGCTATTGTCACTATTAGTAGAGACAGCTAGCCTCTTTGAACTGGTAGTTGTTCAGTCTTTGGGAAGAGTGCCTTGTCTTGGGACAAGCATGCAGGAAAACCATAATTCGATCTTATGAATATTTTGTTTTCTTGACATTAGCAAACATCTACTGATTTTGCTTTACACAGGGCTTCATTCCAAAGTACATGGCTTTATTTCCAAAATGTATGGTTACCCTTCTGGCACCTAGATAATTTGAAATAATGTTGACTGTAAAGCTTAGAATCCTGAGATACTTGATTTAATGCTTTGAAAATACTCCTTAGGATAGGTTCTATAACAAACCAGCTCAAAGGAAATGGAAAACAGTATCAATAGTTCCTAACTAGCTTTTTGGATGATATGTACCTTGCCATTGTAGGATAGGCATTCTGTATGTTCATCTAAAGATTTTTGGTTTAACCTCAATATTATACATTCTCCAGAAGATGGGGTTGCAGACAAGAAACAGAAGAAAGTGCTTTATATGTTAAATAAAAGTGTTGCAACATTTTACTTGCTAATTTTATGGAATTATATCCTTCATAAAAAATATCCATTGACTAAATTTGACATCACGGTTCTTCCTTTCACTATTTTTTATTCCTTCTTATTGTGCTAATGTAGAAAATATTTTCAATCAAATATTTTGTGTTTCTTTTGTTAGTGTAATCAATTTAAAGTATAACATGAACAAGGACACACATTAGTACAGTAGCATCTCTGCTTTTATGAGCCATGTTCTGCACCTCTCCATGTCAAAAAGCTACTCAGGTGCTAGAAGAGTTTGTAGAGGCAATCAGTCCCAACTTGGGACTGCGACAGCCGTAATGTGTGGTCCCAAATAGATACCAGATTCTAGGCTTAATTAATGTTATTTTTCTTGAAAATCTGTTTTTGGAGATTATGTGTCTAGTGACTAATTGTGTGATTTTTAAGGACAAGAGAAAGTTCTCTCCTTGTGTTTTCAATCGATAAGGTGATAACAGTTGTATAAATTTGACGAATTAAAGTGCCATTAACAAAATAGCAAAAGAAATTGTTTGTTGCTTATTTTTTAAAAATGTGTTCATTTATCTTTAACTTATGAAAAGATTTAAAATAATTGTGAGCCCACAGCTCACAATTATTCCAGGCATTCAGAAAGAGGGTGAATGTTAGAGAACTGAGGTTCAGAGAAATGCTATGTTGTTTAATGACAGCCTTTATGAGGACAGGCAGATGTGATAGACAGATGGGTGGACTAACAGAACTAACTGCATTATTAGCTGCTCAGACATTTGTTGAATGTCAGCCAAAACTACTGAAATATAGCAATTGACCATTGTTAAACATATCCCATAGGGAGAACAACTACATGCACAACAAAAAAAAAATACTCTTTTTGGTTAAGATGCAGAGACAGAAAAATGATCTCCAAACTCATGTAAATAAAATTTTATAAACTTTTGAAAAAGTTTGTTTGCTTTTAAAGTGGCTATGTGAGTTTAAATTACCAGTAGATCATCTATCTATTAAATGTATCACTGTTTTACAAATGTTAATATCCTGAGTTCCTCCTGCTTCTACACATCAAGAAAAATAATAGCTGGTATTTTTATTATTCCCCTGTATCAAATATTTTGGAAGCATTTTAAAAAAGGCAGTTATCACCTCTAACATTTATTTTGCTGTTCACTGAAATGCGGCTGTTGCAAGTGTAATGCTGCAGCTGTCTAACAGTATCAGTGTGGGACTGCTCTTTGTAAAGTGTTAATTCATACTCAAGTTGTGTTTTTGTTTGTTCCCTGATCTCTTTGATCACAGCTGATGGATTAATTAAATAAGTAATTACATTTACAGAAGAAATACAAATGTACTTTTGGTCCCAGTTCCCTTAAAATAAAACTGATTCTCCCTAATATGCAGAGGCTAATTGGAAATGGACTGCAGCACCTCTGAAGGAGGTCATGATGTGAGGCAAACCATAACAGTGAGCAATACCTGGGTAAAAAACTTGTCCTAACATGACAAGAATGATTTGCAGTTAATAATAGGGGGAGTAAAGGCCAGTCTTTTCAGTTACCCTTGGCTTCACCTAGGACAAAATAAAAAATCACTTCAGTTGCTGTGAGCTACTTGCTTTTTTCCCAGTCATTATTGCTTAGTTATATCTTAGTGATAAAATCTGTCATTACTGACTTTATTGACATTAAAGTTGATTTATTTGCATGCCTGGTGAATAAGAACTGCATTATGTTGGCATTCAGATTGCTTGCATACTAAAGATAGTTAGTGCATCACTGACTTAATTGTCTCTTACTGGTTCACTTGCTCTCTAATCTCAGTTTGAAAATAATATTGGGTCGAATTCATTCTTGGCATAAGACCACTGACTTCATTGGTAGTGCTCTAGAGAAGAATTTGATCCATTATTTTTAAGCAGAGTCAAATGATACTAGAGAACTGTCTGTATGATAAAGCATTTTTTTTTCCTGTTGCATGATGTGTCAGTCAGAAAGCAACAAGATAAACTTTAAGGCCAAATTCTGCCCTCAGCTATGCACTAATGTTGCTGAAAAATCTCAAAGACAATTTTGATATTCTTATTCATAACATCTTGCATTACACTTCCTGTTCCATTCTTGGTTAGTAACATGTATGAAAGATTAAAGCCAAGTACTTTCTTTGTACATGGGAGGCCACATCCTGCAAGTTGCCTAGCACCTAACAACAAGTGTTGTAAGTCTGTTCCTGCTACTGATTTTAGTGGAAGATGTGAAATGGCCTAAAGAATATACTGCTACATTTAGAGTCCAGACTTCAGAACAAATCCATGAAGGTGTACCTTGGTCTGGTCACAGGGAACCAACCTCATCTTTGCAGTGGTCTGAATAGGTCTACTCACTGAGTCAGGAACCTAGATTTTTACAGCCAAAACTATCTAGACTAAACATCAGAAAACCTGGGAACTCTTCTGATTGCTCCAAGAGTTTGAACCTACACCAGATACAACACTTCTAGTATGGTATTACTGGGAGCAAGACATGAGCCTTAGGCCTAGATTTCCATCCCTGATGCAGTTCTGTCAAATACTGCTGTTTCCCCTGTTTCCACGGTAAAGGCAAACTGACTGAAAATAGCATTATCCCACAATAGTGGCAGAATCTATAAATTACTAGGAAAAGAAGAAGCCATTAAAGTACCATTAAGGGAAATAGTACTATGTAAGAGTAGTAGTAATAAGCAATACTGAAATGCTGGGAGAGTCAGAGATGTTGTCAGAATTGATGCATAAAATAACGGCAGTAAAATACTCATTGCCAACAAGGAAGTCATCGGAGACTTTAGGTCTTTTTTTCCTTCAGCAAATTTAGTCTTTTATTCAGCTGCTGAAGTATGGACTCATATGCCTTTGTTTTAGGTAGGCTAGATTAAAGATTTTAGCCTTTGCTACTAATTGTCTTGTGGTATGTGGTTACCATAGTGGGGGGAAAGAAATTAAACACTGACTTAGAAAATACAGATTTACTGCAGAACACATATATATTAAAACCAAGTAAGATTTCATTCTGTTAATAATCAAATGTTTCTTTAATGAACTATTCCAAAATTGACAAAAAAAACTTCCAGCAAAGTTTCCTTATACTTTCTGAAAAGTTCTTTAAAAATAGGATAGCAAAATTCATATCAATCTGTTCAGCTATTTGCTACACATATATTCAACATATCGTTATATTGCAGGTTTATTTTGTTCTCCCAGAATTGCATTTTCAGCTAGCCCTTCTGAGATGCAACTGTTCAAACTACTCACCTTCACTTGGACCTTTCATGTTAACACAGATAACATTGACCATAGGTATCTGAAATAATAAAAAATTGAAAATTACTTGAAAATTCAGATCAAAAAAAATCTACTACAGTGTGTTCACTGATGGAAATGTGTCGTGGTTCAAGCCCAGCCGGCAAC
>NW_009920425.1:53332-54042 GCF_000696875.1 Nestor notabilis | reverse complement strand
CAGGCGGCTGTGCCTGCAGGACTAACATCTCCGAGATTGGCGTGGAGTAAGTGATGGACACTTGTTTGATTAAGGGACGCTAACAGTACTGTCACTGTTCACTTACTTAGGGGCTGTCCTGATTTTAAATTGTTATTTATTTCTTTTTTCTTCCGTGAAATCTCTTTGGATTTACTTACATCAAATTAAGGCAGTGGAAAAAGTCCTAGCTAAAAAAAATGGTTGCCACCTCTCTCTCCTCACTTCCTCAGTCCTCCGGACGAAGAGCTTGCTAAAGTCAGATGGGAGCTATGTCCGTGTATCCATGCGGTTCACAAACGTAAAGGACAGGGAGAGGATGAATGGCAAAGACGATGTATGGAATATTAGGGAGAGACCGGGAGAGTGGGGAGCAGGGGGGATGCTTTCGGACAAAAGCCATTAGCAAACTGAAGTAAGCAGAGAGAGGTGGAACCGGAGGGACCAAGTTTCTTCCTCTCATTCCTTTCTGCATGTTCTTTTTAAACAGCTCTACAATGGAAACCACCCCAAAAACCTTCTTCCTGTGGAAATGAGGGAAAAGATTTCTGCATAGTCCTTTATCAGAAAACTGTTGAAATGTCTAAACTTTTTTTCCTTGTGAGTTTCTCTGTGAAACAAGCTCCCACCTTTCATATTTCAGTTGTCTGTGAATAAATGAGAAACTGCTTAAATCTCCCCTTCTTTCTTCC